>NC_134690.1:55477006-55767006 GCF_050947455.1 Rhinoderma darwinii | reverse complement strand
TGCGTTTAAACCTCGCCCCTTGATCGATGTGCTTCTCCGGCTTATCCCAATCTTTCTGGACCAAATCTGTAATAACAGGATGGGAGGGAAGGACTCTGTCTTTATTGACCGGAAAATAATAAAGTTGTTCCTTTTTGGTTTTATGAGACACATCTTTACCGGTTTCAACAGTCAGTTTGACTGCTTTCAGAAAGTGCGGGATCTTGTCTTTATCTAACAGATAAATATTATCTGAAGGTTCCCCCTCAAACTACTCCGTATCCAAGACCATCCTCCGATATATCATATTCGGAAGGGGAATTCGGAGAGGGCGTCCACTTTCTACCTTTAGATTTTTTGGGCATAGTAGCCAACTTAATCTCCTGAAAGGTATCTTTAAGCTGATCTTTAAACCAGGACAGACACCCCACGGCTTTAGTATGGAAGGATTGTTCAGGAGGTCTGCAAGATGAGCAGAAACTCTGGTCCCAATCCCCTGGCAACGGTTGCTGACAACCTTTACACATATTGTGCTTGGATTTCCTTTTACGTTTCCCTTGAGATGCAGGACTTGCCATCTGGGAAAAAAAGGCATGCAATTTACAATCTTATCTGTAAGTGGCCTCAAGGAAGCAAAACCCTTCTCACATTAACACAATGAAAGTTTTGGGTACCTTAATCTCCAGGGTCGAGCAGCTGAACCAGCGCCGTAGCCCCGGATTCGCGGTCCTTTCTTGAACCGCCGGGATCCCGTGAGACTTCCGTTCTCGCGCATGCGCAGACCGCACCGAAGCCGGGAGAGTGCACAGCTCATGCGCCAGAATCCAGCGTACACCTTACCTCAGCAGCGGCCATCTTGGGACACCCGTCCAGAGGTGTATAGGATCCACGTCTAGGAGCCGAGGGACAGGTAAAACCTGTATGCCGCTCCAGACTGGAAGCGTGGCTTCTCATTACCTCCAGGCAAGATTTTTAGAAGCCAAGCCGAGGGACCGAGAAAACCCCCAGTATACAGCCCCCCATGTCCTCATGGGTCGCAGCTTAGGGACAGAGGAACCCCCTCTGTATAAAGCATTTTGGTATAGAGGTCTTCAACTATCCATGTTCATAGAAGAGAAGAGAAAAAAATACGCTGTCTGAAGGGATTTGGGCTCTATTTAAGGTTACCTGGGACCTCCTAATTGTTTAATTGACTACTACTGAGTAATATGTCTCTTCCATCCGGTCAGATGAAGTATCTTAATCCTTCAGTGTGCTGCCGTAGGACGATCAGGAAATATATATATAAACACACACACTCTGTTAGTACAGATAATGTTATAGTGTTACCTGTAGTCCTATGAAACACCACGAATAACACACAGTGATAACCACACATATATATATATATATATATATATATATATATTCACACATACAGACACGCACATAGAGAAATATACAGATACACAGAGACAAATACACACATATAGACACACATACTGGAACATATACACACAGACATATGTACACTGAAAGGAACTTACCATCTCTTCTTGCTGCAGAGGTTTCTTGCAGGACGGGCTGTGGGCGGAGCTTCTTGCTCTGCTCTGCCTCCTCAGTGTGTGTAACGAGGAGCAGAGAATATAGAGTTCACACGGCCTGCACAGTGGCGCCCCCTACATGCTGGGAGGCTGCAGCGCTATGTGCACCCGCACATGTCGTACACCCCTAAGGCCGGCCCTGATAAGATATAGTCCATTGTTAGAACTGCTTCTAGGAGGGGATAGGGGAGTTTCATGTCAATTATAGTCTATTGGCGGGAAGCATGAGCTTGAGAGGATGTGCCAGGGTAAAGGAGACAGTCAGTAAGTGGGAGGAAAGGCGGACTTGGGGGCAGCGCTGTACAAGATTTCTGTGCAGAGTATTGGGCTCCAGTCTCCAGTTTAGAGCAGCGCCCACCGCTTATGGTAACAAGAAATCAGCAGCTGCAATTCCACTATTTCTACTAATCGCCCCCCACAAAGTACCGATCAAGAAGATCTGGATTATGGGGAAGCTTTATGGTAATGACCCCCCCCCCCGGTCCCTCAGTGAGGTCTCTTGGCAGTCAGAAGCTTGCTATTGGCAAGACTTAACAGAAGGACCAACATGGCAGACCTGGGGGTTTCATTAGGCCCCTAGACTGCCATGAGAACCCATCAGCACCCTGCAATCTCGTTGCGGGGGTCAGATGGTGCTTAGATGCCGCAGTTGTTGTTGACTGCAACATCTAAACATCCAGGATCAGGATAAGCACGTGTTCAGTCCGCTGCATACACTCCCTGCCAACTATGATGTACATGTACGTCAAATGACGGGAAGGGGTTAATAAATTTGGGACAAATTCTTCCATCTCCTTTACTTAGACTGGTAATATGCGGTATTCTTAGTAATGTGGCCACTGTTCCAGAGAGTGAGTTATTGAAGTTTCCCAGTGCCCCCATAGTGCTAGATTTACATGCCCCCATTCCAGCCCCAGGTGCCCCATAATGCAAGCCAAACATATCCCTATGCCAACCACAGTGCCCTCAATGTCAGGCACACATAAACTATGTCAGCCCCAGGTGCCCCATAATGTAAGCCAAAATTATCCCTATGCTTACCAGAGTGCTCCTCACTATTAGCCATGAATGACCACATGCCAGCCACAGATGACCTCTATGACGCCTGCCAAACATGTCCCTATGCTAGCCACAGTGTCCTCACTGTCAGCCCAACATAAACTATGCCAGCCACAGTTGCCCATCTAATTCAAGCCACAAATGTTCTCCATGCTAGCACAGTGTTTCCCCTATGGTAGTAGCATCATGTCTCTAAGACCCGCCCATGCTTACTATAACGGTTCTCACCGGTTTGTTCGTGGATCCTCGTTGTCGTCTGGGAGATGGTGCTTGGAACCCAGGCAATGCTTGGCACAGCGGGTAGAGGCAGTCGGATGGATAGGCAGAAGTCAGGACAGGCGACAGGCGTTTTAATGGGTATGGCAGCAATAGGTCAAGGCAGGCGGCAGACGTCGTAAGGGGTATGGCAGCAATAGGTCAAGGCAGGCGGCAGACAAGGATAGTCAAGTTCAAGCAGAGGTCAGTAAACGGAAATCCAGAAAAAGGCAGAAGGAACGGAAACAGGGAACTAGGGCACAGGGAACTCACGGGGAACTTGGTTGAACAAGCAGGGATGGTAGGGAGGAGGAACCTTAAATAGGAAGTTCAGGGAATTAAGGCGCGCGCTGGCCCTTTAAGGCAGGACGAGTCAGCGCGCGCGCCCTCTAGTGACAGCAGCCGGGGATGCCAACCGCGGAAGGAGGTGATGACTGCACTCACCTGACGCCGTCCATGGCCAGCAGAGCGTCCGGACCGGGTAAGTGGAGATCGGGACGAGCAGCTGATGAGGGAGGATGCCGGAACCGGAGCGGAGGTCGTGGGAATGGCGGGGAACGGCGCGGCAGCCGTTACACTTACCTTCTGGGCAGGGCCGCCATCAGGAATTTCTGGGCCCCATACAGCTACATTTTCTGGGCCCCCCTACCGTGGCACCGCCTGTTAACGGTACTCCGTCCAGCACTATATCATGCTACCCAGGACCGCCATCAGGGGGGTATTAGGGGTACTGAAGTGAGGGGCCCGGCAACTGCCGCGACTTGCCTTTGGTAGAAAAAAAACAGGCCCCTGCAATGGGGCTCGTTTTTTTCATCAAAGGAATGTCGTGAGCTGCGGGGCCCCCCCTCTCGTCATGGGGGCCGTCAAACACCGCCCGCGTGCATCCGCAAACTCCCGCGCGTCCGCAAGTGCGCACCCGCGACCGCCCGCGCATGCGTGCACCACACTATCTTGCCGCGTTTTTTGCCCGCTGCGATTGAGGACAGCAGACAAAAAAATGCAGTGAAAAATGAATTTTCTGCCTCCCATTGATTTCAATGGGAGGTCAGAGGCAGAACCGCGGCAAGAAAGGACGTGCTGCTTTTTCTTTTTTCCGCGACTGGCTCCCATTGATTTCAGATTAAATCAATGGGAGGCGGTTTTGGAAGTTGTTTGGTGCTGATTCTGACGCAGTGTCCGAGTCAATATCAAGGCCCAAAAACTCTGTGAACTTGGCCTTATTGTTAGGGCTTATTCAGACGAACGTGTAATACGTCCGTGCAACGTGCGTGATTTTCACGCACCTCGCACGGACCTATGTTACTCTATGGGGCCGTGCGGACTGTCCGTGATTTTCACGCAGCGTATGTCCGCTGCATAAAACTCACGACATGTCCGATATTTGTGTGTGGTTGGCGCACCACGCACCCATTGAAGTCAATGGGTGGGTGAAAATCCCGCCCAGCACTTCCGCAGAAGTATAAACTATGAATGAAAACAGAAAAGCACCACGTGCTACAAACATACAAACAGAGTGTCATAATGATGGCGGCTGCGCGAAAATCACGCAGCCGCGCATCATACGCTGCTGCCACAAGGAGCTGTTATGGACCTTTTGCATGCGCAAAATGCCACTTTTTTCGCGCGCGCAAAAAGCACACGCTCGTGTAAATCCGGCCTTAGGGTAGGAACACACTAGGCATGAACACTGCGGATTTTATGCAACCCATTTTATTGTGGAAAATCCGCAGCGTATTACAGTCGCAGCCGAGTGGATGAGATTTAAACAAATCTCATCCACACGCTGCAAAAAAAATTTGACCTGCAGTGTGACTTTTTAAGCTGCAGCATGTCAATGTATTCTGTGGAATCGCTGCTCCTCTGTTGCGGAAATGCTGCGGTTCTGCCGCAAAAATCATAAATGAGAAAAAAAAAAAGGTACTTTTTTAAATTTATAAAAAAGTTTAGACTTGCCCCGGCCGTAGTCCTGGTGACGCGATCCTCTATTCTTAGCGCAGCCCGGCCTCCTGTCATGACGTTTCATACCATGTGACTGCTGCAGCGGTCACATGGTCTACAGCGTCATCCCAGGAGGCGGGGCTACGTTCAGAAGAGAGAGATGCGTCACCAGGACTACGGCCGGGGTAAGTCTAAACTTTTTTTTCCCTGCAGGATTCCCGCAGCGGACATGCCTTACGAAACCTGCGCCACTATTTGGTGCGGTTTTGCTGTCGGAATTCCCTGCGGCTACCGGGGCAGATAAGCTGTGTAGTTTTACTCAGTGTTCCTTATGATGTCACTCCTGGAGCTGCTGCCGGTCTCTAAATAGGCAATTGGTCCAATAGAATTTGGATTTTTTTTTTTTGTGAACCAGCTTAAAAAAATACAAATCTTTTGTGTTAGGGCCGGTTCACATCACCGTTCGCTTCCGTTCCGGGGTTCCGTCTGAGGTTTCTGTCAGGTGAACCGCGCAACGGAAAGTGAAAGTGACAGCACAGCTTCCGTTTCAGTCACCATTGATCTCAATGGTGACGGAAACATCGCTAATGGTTTCCGTTCGTCACCATTCCGGCTGGTTTTCGGACGGAATCAATAGCGTAGTCGACTGCGCTAATGGTGACGGAAACGGAAGCTGTGCTGTTACTTTCACTTTCCGTTGCGGGGTTCACCCGACGGAAACCTCAGACGGAACCCCGGAGCGGAAGCGAACGGTGATGTGAACAGGCCCTAACACAAAAGTTTTGTATTTTTTTAAGCTGGTTCACAAAAAAAAAATAATTCCAAATTCTACTGGACCAATTGCCTATTTAGAGACCGGCAGCAGCTCCAGGAGCGACATCATAAGGGACACACTAGGCGGATATGCTGAGTAAAACTCCACAGCTTATCCGCCCCGGTAGCCGCAGGGAATTCTGCCAGCAAAACCGCACCAAATAGTGGCGCAGGTTTCGTGAGGCTTGTCCGCTGCGGGAATCCTGCAGGGGAAAAAAAAGTTTAGACTTGCCCCGGCCGTAGTCCTGGTGACGCATCTCTCTCTTCTGAACGTAGCCCCGCCTCCTGGGATGACGCTGTAGACCATTATCTAGAAGGCTGTATAATAAATCCGGGGTGTTTGGTGCTGGGGACAGTGCGCCCCCAGAGTATAATGGACTGTCTGTGTCCTTTCATTTCTGAGTTAGATACAGGCTGTATGGCGCCAGGACGCTGGGCACCAGAAATAAACTTCACCTGCTTATTGGCTGACTGTGCCCATGATGTCGACTGCTGCCCAGCAATCTCACACCCGCGCAGGCTGTAACTAGCTCAGGTGAAAGGACACAGTTGGCATAGGGCAGATTATATTGAGGACTAATTGGTGGGCCCCTTGGTGTCTTGGGCCGCTGGCAGCTGCTCTCATTGTAATCCCCCTGTAGTCAAAATCCCTGGTGCCCGCATCCTGAACGATCCTGCCGTGGTTCCAGGATTCGGGCTCCCGTTTTCATAATTCCAAAATGGCCTCCGCAGTCTCAGACTTTACTATGCAGAAACAGCGCCCCACCTGTCAGTGGGTTGTGTATGGTATTGCAGCTCAGCTCCATTGAAGTGAGTGGGGTTGAGCTGCAATACCACACATAACCTGTGGACAGGTGTGGCGCTACTTTTGGAAGAAAGCTGCCATGTTTTCTAATCTTGGACAACCCTTTTAATCCCCAAAAACTATAAAAGGGGTTTTCTCACGAGGGACATTTATGACATATCCACAGGACGCACGCGGTTTTCTTAACTCCCGACTATAAAGTCAGGAAGTGGCTGCGAGTCAGCGATAGCAGACAAAGCTGGAACGGGGGTTTAGGTGGCCCCGTTCTAGGGATAGGTACGGCTCCCAGAGGTGGGACCCGCATCTATCTGACATTTGTGACATATCCTGTGGATATGTCATAAACGTCCCTCGTGGGAAAACTCCTTTAATGTTTATATCCAAAGTAAAACTGTTCAGCAGACATAATTATTATTTTATTATATATTTAATTATGTATTAACAAAAAACTATCATTAATAGCGAGTTCAATTAATTGACACTTTTCTATGTTTGGTTTACGCTCTTAAATATATAAGTCACACCGTCATCACAAGAAGGAAAAAAAGTGGAAGAAGAAACTCCTGATCACACAGTCAGGGACAGGTTCATGCTCCAAGTATACAAAGACCAATATAATCAATAATAATGCCATACAGTAGTCATATAACAGGTCTATACAGGCGCTCTGCAGTGTATTACCCCGCTGCAGACTATACAGGAGAATACAGAACTAATCAGGCAGTCACAGAATACACAACAATTACATCCAGTGACTCACAGGAGATGTCTTCCCTGATTGTAGACGTTCTCTTTCCTTTTCTCCTCCTTTCGGCCCAGACCAATACACTGATGTCTCCTGACCACCACAGAGTTTTCTGCTCAGACATCTGTGCTCCCTCACTTCTGCAGCTCATCTCCACCACCTAAAGCAATACAACCCTCATCATGTATTACTGCCATCCTGCTGCTACCACCAATACTCCCATTACTGTACCTACAATGCTGCCCATTGCCCCCAAGTACTATACTTCCGGAATAATACTGCCTGAGGACGGGGTACAGATGAAAACGGGAAATAACTAGATGGGCCCAGCAAATTTATAAATGATCCCAAGACCAAACATAAAGTAATTAAGACTCCTGATCAGACCTCAAAACCAGAGTATAAAAAATTATATTCAGACCTCAGGCCAGATGCTATCAGCCTGAATATGGCTCACATGGACGTTCTATATGAGCCATATTCAGCCTAAGGGTATGTTCACATGGCTTAGCAAAATACGTCTGAAATTCCGGAGCTGTTTTCAGGCGAAAACAGCTCCTGATTTTCAGACGTTTTTGTAACTACTCGCATTTTTCGCGCCGTATTTTACGGACGATATTGGAGCTGTTTTTCAATGGAGTCAATGAAAAACGGCTCCAAAAACGTCCCAAGAAGTGACATGCACTTCTTTTTCGCGGGCGTCTTTTTACGCGCCGTATGTTGCCAGCGACGCGTAAAATTACACCTCGTGGGAACAGAACATTATAAAACCCATTGAAAGCAATGGGCAGATGTTTGTAGGCGTAATGGAGCCGTTTTTTCAGGCGTAATTCGAGGCGTAAAATGCCCGATTTACGTCTGAAAACCCTACGTGTGAACATACCCTAACAGGGAGCGCCGATCACAGCACTCAGCTAAGTGATTCTACATCTACGTTTCAGCACCCGGGCCCTCACCGATCTAAACTTCTGCTGTGTCGAGTGTCGGACTGGCCCACCGGAGGTTCGGGGGATCCTCTGGTGGGCCCAGCCTCCAACTAACTCCTCACTGAGCCACTAACATTTCATGCTGTACACTGTGTCCGAGCAGCTGATTATACAGAAAAGTTCCAATGAGCGCTCTGTCTGCACTGAGTAAAGCGCTCATTTGTCAGAAAGCAGCTCCTGATACACATGAATAGCCTGTGGCTGTGTGACAGGCAGCTGCTTTAACCAATCGTCGCTTTCTCTGAGTTCAGAGAGAAGCAGCTGAATGACATTAGGTAACAGGAGCCCACAATAGAGGAGGGGACCCACAGTAGTAGAGGGAGGACCCACAGTAGAGCAGGGGGGCCCACAGTAGAGGAGGGAGGGCCCACAGTAGAGGAGGGGGGCCCAGAGTAGAGGAGGGAGGGCCCATAGTAGTGGAGGGAGGGCCCACAGTAGAGGAGGGGGACCCACAGTAGAGGAGGGAGGGCCCACAGTAGAGGAGGGGGGCCCACAGTAGAGTAGGGGGGCCCACAGTAGAGGAGGTAGGGACCACAGTAGTGGAGGGAGGGCCCACAGTAGAGGAGGGAGGGCCCACAGTAGAGGAGGGGGACCCACAGTAGAGGAGGGGGCCCACAGTAGAGTAGGGGGGCCCACAGTAGAGGAGGGAGGGCCCACAGTAGTGGAGGGCCCACAGAGTAGGAGGGAGGGACCACCATAGAGGAGGGGGCCCCACAGTAGAGGAGGGGGGCCCACAGTAGTGGAGGGATGGCCCACAGTAGAGGAGAAGGGCCCACAGTAGAGTAGGGAGGGCCCACAGTAGAGGAGAAGGGCCCACAGTAGAGGAGGGGGCCCACAGTAGAGGATGGGGGTCCACAGTAGAGTAGGGAGGGCCCATAGTAGAGTAGGGAGGGCCCACAGTAGAGGAGGGAGAGACCACATGCAGCATCCCAGAAGATACCCTTCTGGTTCCTGTCTAAATGTATTTCTCATGTTTTGATATTTTCCACATTATGTGCTGTTTACCATGCAAATAGAATGTGACTGTTCTAGTTGGGAGCCACTAGAGGGAGCAATGCGCATCTTTGTTGTGTTTGGAAGAAAGTGGAGCCTGCTATAACCATAGAGCTCTCACAGAAAACAGTAAGGGTATGTGCACACACATTAATTACGTCCGTAATATACGGACGTATTTCGGCAGCAAGTTCCGGACCGAACTCAGTGCAGGGAGCCGGGCTCCTAGCATCATAGTTATGTACGATGCTAGGAGTCCCTGCCTCGCTGCAGGACAACTGTCCCGTACTGAAAACATGATTACAGAACGGGACAGTTGTCCTGCAGAGAGGCAGGGACTCCTAGCATCGTACATAACTATGATGCTAGGAGCCCGGCTCCCTGCACTGAGTTCGGTCCGGAACTTGGGGCCGAAATACGTCCGTATATTACGGACGTAATTAGTGTGTGTGCACATACCCTAAGTGAGTTGAGTCCTGCCTGCTCTCAGCAGAGGATGTGTTTTTAGGGTGTCTGTTATATCTTCCAGAAAGCGATAGGCCTCAGCCCTGTTAGCTGAGCCTACCACAGCCTCAATGCAGACAAGAGACTGAGAATTATCATCTGCACACCGGCTCTCACCACAACTCCACAGCAATATTCCTTCATCTCCTCAGCAGCTGTGTGTTCTGCCTCTGAGGAGAAGTGTAATCGTTACCGGGCTTCATAGCACGGCCGGCGGTGTTGAGGGTTCTGCCCCGTGCCGCAACAGAATCTAAGTGTCTATCAAGTCACTCCATATAACCAAAATCACTGCAAAAGAGAATTGATGTAACTATTCAACTGCTGCTGGAAATTGTGGAATCTCTGCCCGGGTATTGCTGGATAAGAGAAAAGGTAACCAACAAGTCGCCTTAATTTCCCTAATGGCTGAAGTGGACTGCAAGAACTGGGCCTCCATCTTGGACGTGTTGTACATATTTGGATACTTCCGTAAACGTGCGTTGTACCATCCATCCGTGTCCTCTGGTCCCTGCACTACACCATCACGGGCACCCCACTCACAACACCGGCCAGAGACACTATATTGCAACGGGTGTTGCCCCGGGGGAAAAACCACTACCAGCATCATCATCATCAGTGCAGCCCCCCTATCACTGTACCAGCCCAAGAGGAGTGGGGGAGGAGAAGGTAGAGTCCCTAGGGTGTAGACTACAACCAGCCGTGTATTACAACTCCCATCCTCTCAAAACACGCTCCCCTGGGTTGCTGCATAATTTTGGCGTCACGAACAGGATTTATTGAAGTCTCATGTGGGCCCATTGTACAAGAAAGACTGACATTTCCAGCCCACAAGGTGTTAAACCGCCATTTTGAGAGACTGTTTCAGCACAAACAGGGTTAATCCGCCATCTTGGACTAATTTCAGCTGCATCACACTGTTTCTACCAGCCCCAGAAGGGTTAAGCCTGCAGTTCCAGCTGTCACCAGAGGAGGCTGCGACAGTAAAACAGTAGGAGACCAGTGGAACTAAAATACAGCATCACTGCTCAGCTGGAACATATCATCAGCCCACCAGTGGGGACACAATTCCAAGCCTGACGTCTATGGGCACCGCCATCTTAGAAACATCAATTGGAGCGTAATCCAGCCACCGCTGTTCCCCATTGACCTGCAACTCATCAGAGACAATACCGGAGAGCAGATCAAAGCATTCAAGATCAGTACAGCCCACGGGGAGGGAGGCTGAAACAATCGGTGAGTCCCAACGCTGTGGGTAAAAATCCGCCCCCGCTGTACCACTGCTAATGCAGACGTGAAAGTCCAGGAGCCCCCTACAAAATTCCTACTGCTGACCAAAAAATCCAGGAGCACCCCCAGAAAAGAATGACCATAATCACAGCAGCCTGCAATTTATGTTCAAGGCCACAAGAGGGCAGCCTTGTACTTAAAATAGACTCAGTACAATTGAATTTACCAGACCTTCCACTGCGGATCCCCTGAACATTGGAAAGTCTCTATCACATCCCCGGTGTGCATTCTGGTAGGATCGCATGTCAGTACAGGCCTGCTGGGAGCCCCAGAAAACCATCGGTAAGTACCGCCCAGAGCGGGCACTAATTAACCCCTGCTGTACCACCACCGGTGCTCACCATAAAGTCTGGGAGCACTCCATACATCAACCCAGGCTCCACTAAAAGTCTGGGAGCCCCATATAAACTAAGTCTCAGTAATTTAAAGGGACAGTAACCATGTCAGACGACGAGCAGCAAGGTCCTGGCATTGCGCCAACACCAACCACATCGCAAGGGACACCGCCGGCTGCTGACCCTGCATAATGCCGCTGACCATGCCTTACTATGCAGGTGCTCCATGGCTACCAAGCTACAAAGGAGAAATACACACACTAAAAGGCTTTAAAAGTAAAATGCATGCTATTTTCCGTTTGTATTCCATCCCAGAGGAGCAGAAGCTGGAAATTCTCCTAGGACAGCTAGAGGATGTGGCCTTAAAAGAAGTACAGTCCTGGCCACGTTCCCAGAAGAAAGCTGTAGACCTCGTTCATGCAGTAACTACATGACAGCTTTGAGCCAAAGTCCATCTCTGACCTCAGGATGCGGTCCACAGACAGAATTGCAACAGCCAGGTGAGACGCTCTGGAAATTATACACTATCTTTACAGGAGATCATGAGGGCCATGATACAAGCCAACCCTCATGAGCTTGAGAAAGCTGATAGAATCCTGTCAGAACAATTTATAGATGGAGTAGCCTCAGATGCAGTGAGTAACCAACTCAAGATGAAGTCCGTCCAAAATCCTGACTGTTCCTTCCATGAGTTAAAAGAGATGACTATAGAAGTCCTGGAGAGGAGGCTAAGGTGAAGAGTTGCCCGTGCAGTCATTCCGCCTAAAGAGGAAGAAGAAGACCCTCCTCCTAAGCCACCACATCCAACTCCTCGCAAGCCACTGGTCCTTCAAGCTGCACAGACTCAAGTCACAGAGGACAAGGACCAGTGGCAAGACCAACTTCAAATTATTACAAAAAGCTTAGAATACGTCTGTCAAAGGCTGGAGGATCTAGAAGCTAGGTCCCCAGTGAAGTGTGAGTTACCAACTTCCAGAGACAGTTATCCAAAGTGTCCCAACAAGGGATACCGCAACAGTCCTAACAAAACATCTACAGACCGCTTTGACGAACATGAGAGACCCGTCTGCAGACATTGTCACCGGATAGGTCACCAAGAACGTCAATGCTGGGCGTTAAACGGACGTCCCCCGAGGCAGAGGATCACCCCTCGAGAGGAGAAACAATAGGTCCCAAAGATCCTAAGTGGCTACCACGGTTTGTCGGACCCCGCCCAGGAGTTACCATCCGCATCAATGGAGTACCTTTTGCTGCCCTCCTGGATACGGGATCCTAAGTGACCACCATCCAGCAAGCTAGTAGTGAAGTCCTGATGCAACCTCCAGAAACCTGGCTAGATGTCATCGCCACCAATGGCAAGTCACTACCTCTTCATGGGTACTTGGAGCCTACTGTCCAAGTGGGAGGAGTTAACTATACCATCATGGGCACCCCACTTACAACACAGGCCTACGAGGACTTGACTACCAAGCTCTACTGGAACCGATACCACTAGATGAACACCCCATGGTTATGGCTGGCAAAAGTTTAGTGACCATGGTCGAAGGGAAAGTACCCATCCGTCTCCTCAACCTAGGAGACCATCCAGTAACCTTGAGGAAGTACTACCATGTAGCACAACTGTCACAAATTAGCGTGCAAGACCTGGTGGACATACCAACTGTTACCGCTAAACAGTCTGCCCAGCAACCAAAGACTTCAGAAGAAGCACCAGTAACACCATGGTGGGGAGAGATACATGTGGGTACTGCAACAACATCTGCCTACCAAGTCCAAGGAGTACTTGAAGTGGCTAAAGACAACTATGAAGACTTCAGCAAGCATCCTCTGGATTATGGGAAAGCGAAGGACATTGAGAATACCATCCCCACAGGTACTCATCCTCCCATTAAGGAAAGACACAGGCATATACATACTGCATTATACCAAAATGTGAAGCAAATGGTCCATGAAATGAAAGAGACCAAAATCATCCAAGAAAGTCACAGCCCTTGGGCTGCACCATTAGTACTCGTGAGGAAGAAAGATGGCAACATCCGCTTCTGTGTGGACTACAGAAAACTCAACAACATCACCCACAAGGATTCCTATACTCTTCCAAGAATCGAGGAATCTCTAACTGCCCTAGGATCAGCTGCCTAGTTTTCTACCCTAGATCTGACAAGCGGCTACTGGCAAGTACCCATGTCTCCAGCTGACAGGGAGAAGACAGCTTTCACCACCTCAATGGGCTTGTTTGATTTCAACTACATGCCCTTTGGACTATGCAATGCTCCTGGAGCATTCCAAAGGCTAATGGAACGATGCCTAGGTCACAGGGACATGGAAACTGTTCTCCTCTACTTGGATGACGTGATTGTGTACTCAAAGTCCTATGAATATAATCTCAAGCATCTAGCCGAAGTGTTCCAGGTCCTCCCCAAAAATGGCTTAAAAATCAAACCTTCCAAGTGTCACCTCCTTCAACCTCAAGTCCAGTACTTGGGTCACATAGTGAGTGATGAAGGTATAAAACCAGATCCTGAGAAGATAGATGCAGTCCACAGTTGGCCTACACCTACCACTGTGAGAGAAGTAAGAAGCTTCCTCGGATTTGTGGGATATTACAGGCGCTTCATCCACCACTTTTTCCGCATCGCTGAACCACTACAAGAACACTTGAGGGGACACCCCAAGGAGCATATCAAGAGGAGAATTGTAATCAACTGGAAAGAAGAACAAGAAATTGCCTTCCAGCTACTCAAAAAGTTTCTGACCGAACCACCCATTCTGGGCTACCCAGATTACAGCCAGCCTGTTAGGGATCTGCCAGGTACTTCATCTAGCTATACTCCTGGGATTAATCAATCCACACCTGAGGCCGGACCTGTTCGACTGACACCATCTCCCACCAACCAGGGTGGCAGGCTCAGGAGTGGGAGAGCCTATCGCGGCCTGGTCTGTCGGAGTTAGCTCCGCCCCCTGCCCTTTATTACCTGCCCTGTGCTCTCCCTCAGTGCTTGTAATTCTTTTGGATTCCTGGCCCCACTGCTGCTTGCTCCAGCCTGCTTCTGCCGTGCTTCTGCCTTGCTGCAGTTCTGCTTGACCTGCTTTGCTTTGCCCCTGGCTTGCTTCTGTCTCCGTGCCCGCTCGGGTGTACTCACTTCGTCCTGGTCCTGACTGTTCGTTCGCCGCCCCGTTTCCTCGTGGCGTTCCGTGGCTACTGCCCCTTCCCTTGCGTGTTCCCTGTTTGTCTTCCTGTGCACTTAGCCAGCGTAGGGACCGCCGCCCAGTTGTACCTCGTCGCCTAGGGCGGGTCGTTGCAAGTAGGCAGGGACAGGGCGGTGGGTAGATTAGGGCTCACTTTCCCTTCACCTCCTTCCTGCCATTACATAATTACAAGCCCTTACCTAGTCTACCCTTTCTCCTACGCTGACGCTGTCATGGACCCCCTTGAGACCCTGACCCAGCAGATGCAGGGCCTCTCCCTACAGGTCCAGGCCCTGGCCCAAAGGGTCAATCAGGGTGACGCTGCTTTAGTAGTACCCCTCACCTCACCTCTAGAACCCGACCTCAAGTTACCTGACCGGTTTTCAGGGGACCGTAAGACGTTTCTCTCCTTCCGGGAGAGTTGCAGACTGTATTTCCGCCTAAAGCCCCACTCCTCAGGTTCCGAGAACCAGCGGGTGGGTATCATCATATCCCGACTCCAGGAAGGGCCCCAAGAGTGGGCCTTCTCCTTGGCTCCTGACGCCCCTGAACTTTCCTCTGTTGATCGTTTTTTCTCTGCCCTCGGACTCATTTACGACGAGACTGACAGGACTGCTTTAGCCGAGAGTCAGCTGGTGACCTTACGTCAGGGTAGGAGACCGGTTGAGGAATACTGTTCTGATTTTAGGAAGTGGTGCGTAGCTTCTCAGTGGAACGATCCGGCCCTAAGGTGCCAGTTTAGGTTAGGATTATCTGACGCCCTGAAGGATCTGCTGGTTAGCTACCCCTCGCCTGACTCCCTTGACCAGGTTATGGCCCTAGCAGTACGACTTGACCGACGTCTCAGGGAACGTCAGCTAGAACGCTTCAGTGTGCTCCCCTCTGACTTTTCTGCGATCCCCCCCGAGGTCCCGTCTCCTCGCCCCTCCACGGAGGACTCGGAGGTACCTATGCAACTCGGGGCCTCCATGTCCCCTCGACAACGTAGGGAGTTTCGCAGAATGAATGGTCTCTGCTTCTACTGTGGGGACGACAAGCATCTACTGAACACCTGTCCCAGGCGCAAGAATAAGAAGCCGGAAAACTTCCGCGCCTAAGTGATCATCGGGGAGGTCACTTGGGCGCACAGGTATTTCCCGTTAATGTGAAACGCAATAAAATTTTGCTTCCCTTTCAGGTCTCGTTTGCTGGCCGGTCTGCCACGGGCAGTGCTTTCGTGGATTCTGGCTCATCTGCTAATATCATGTCTGTGGATTTTGCTATGTCTCTAAAGATGCCTTGTATTGATTTACCTTATCCTATCCCTGTAGTAGGAATCGACTCAACTCCCCTTGCTAATGGTTATTTTACTCAGCATACTCCTGTTTTTGAACTCCTGGTTGGCTCCATGCATTTGGAGCAGTGCTCTGTACTGGTGATGCAGGGATTATCGTCTGATCTGGTTTTAGGCCTTCCCTGGTTGCAGTTGCATAATCCCACGTTTGATTGGAATACTGGGGATCTCACCAAATGGGGTAATGAATGTCTTATGTCATGTCTTTCTGTTAACTCTATTTCTCCCCGGGAGGAGGTAAACACGCTTCCTGAGTTTGTTCAGGACTTCGCCGATGTGTTTTCTAAGGAGGCCTCCGAGGTGTTGCCCCCCCATAGAGATTACGATTGCGCTATCGATTTGGTGCCTGGTGCCAAGCTTCCTAAGGGTAGGATATTTAATCTTTCATGTCCTGAACGTGAAGCGATGAGGGTGTATATCCAAGAATGCCTGGCCAAGGGTTTCATTCGCCCCTCGACTTCTCCTGTAGGTGCTGGCTTCTTCTTCGTGGGGAAGAAGGATGGTGGTCTTAGGCCGTGCATTGATTATCGTAACCTGAATAAGGTCACCGTAAGGAACCAGTACCCACTTCCTTTGATTCCGGATCTTTTTAATCAGGTTCAGGGAGCCCAATGGTTTTCTAAGTTCGATCTACGGGGGGCATATAACCTTATCCGCATCAAAGAGGGGGATGAGTGGAAAACTGCGTTCAACACACCCGAGGGTCATTTCGAATACCTGGTCATGCCCTTTGGGTTGTGTAATGCCCCTGCTGTCTTCCAGAATTTTATTAATGAAATCCTGAGAGAGTACCTGGGTAATTTTCTTGTTGTGTACCTTGATGACATACTGGTGTTTTCCAAGGACTGGTCCTCCCACGTGGAGCATGTCAGGAAGGTGCTCCAGGTCCTTCGGGAGAATAATCTGTTTGCTAAGACTGAAAAATGTGTCTTTGGGGTACAGGAGATACCATTTTTAGGGCAAATCCTCACTCCTCATGAATTCCGCATGGACCCTGCCAAGGTTCAGGCTGTGGCGGAATGGGTCCAACCTGCCTCCCTTAAGGCGTTACAGTGTTTTTTAGGGTTCGCCAACTATTACAGGAGATTTATTGCCAACTTCTCGGTCGTCGCTAAGCCTTTTACGGACCTTACCCGCAAGGGTGCCGATGTCCTCCATTGGCCCCCTGAGGCCGTCCAGGCGTTTGAGACTCTCAAGAAGTGCTTTATCTCGGCCCCCGTGCTGATTCAGCCCAACCAAGAGGAGCCATTTATTGTGGAGGTTGACGCTTCCGAGGTGGGAGTGGGGGCCGTCTTGTCCCAGGGTACCAGCTCCCTCACCCATCTCCGCCCCTGTGCTTACTTCTCTAGGAAGTTTTCGCCCACGGAGAGTAACTATGATATTGGCAACCGCGAACTTCTAGCCATTAAATGGGCTTTTGAGGAGTGGCGGCACTTCCTGGAGGGGGCCAGACACCAGGTAACGGTCCTTACGGATCACAAGAATCTGGTTTTCCTAGAATCGGCCCGGAGGCTTAATCCTAGACAAGCTCGGTGGGCACTATTCTTTACCAGATTTAATTTCTTGGTTACCTATAGGGCTGGGTCCAAGAATATTAAGGCTGACGCTCTGTCACGTAGTTTCATGGCCAATCCTCCTTCCGAGAAGGATCCTGCTTGTATTTTACCCCCTGGTATAATCGTCTCTGCCACGGATTCTGATTTAGCTTCTGATATCGCGGCTGATCAGGGTGCAGCTCCCGGGAACGTCCCTGGGGACAAACTGTTTGTTCCCCTGCAATACCGGCTGAGGGTACTCAGGGAAAACCATGACTCCGCTCTATCTGGTCATCCTGGCATCTTGGGCACCAAACACCTCATTACCAGAAACTATTGGTGGCCTGGGTTGCCTAAAGATGTTAGGGCTTACGTCGCCGCTTGTGAGGTTTGCGCTAGGTCCAAAACCCCTAGGTCCCGACCTGCGGGCCTACTACGTTCCTTGCCCATTCCCCAGAGACCTTGGACCCATATCTCCATGGATTTTATCACCGATTTGCCTCCATCTCAGGGCAAGTCGGTGGTGTGGGTGGTAGTCGACCGCTTCAGCAAGATGTGCCACTTTGTGCCCCTTAAGAAGCTACCTAACGCCAAGACGTTAGCTTCTTTGTTTGTGAAACACATCCTGCGTCTCCATGGGGCCCCAGTCAATATCGTTTCTGACAGAGGGGTACAATTTGTTTCCTTATTTTGGAGAGCTTTTTGTAAAAAGTTGGAGATTGATCTGTCCTTCTCCTCCGCCTTCCATCCCGAAACTAATGGCCAAACGGAAAGGACCAACCAATCCCTGGAACAATATTTAAGGTGCTTCATCTCTGACTGTCAATTCGATTGGGTCTCATTCCTTCCCCTTGCTGAATTTTCCCTGAATAACCGGGTCAGTAACTCGTCAGGGGTCTCCCCGTTTTTCTGTAATTTCGGGTTTAACCCAAGGTTCTCCTCCGTCTCCCCTGGTTGTTCCAATAATCCTGAGGTAGAGGAGGTTCATCGGGAACTGTGCACTGTCTGGGCCCAGGTTCAGAAGAACCTAGAGGCGTCCCAGAGCGCACAAAAGATTCAGGCGGATAGTAGACGTTCTGCTAACCCCCGGTTTGTCGTCGGGGATTTGGTCTGGTTGTCGTCCAGGAACTTGCGCCTTAAGGTCCCGTCCAGGAAGCTTGCTCCCCGATTTATTGGACCTTATAAGATCATTGAAGTCCTCAACCCTGTATCCTTCCGTCTGGAGCTCCCCCCATCCTTTCGCATACATGACGTCTTCCATGCCTCCCTCCTTAAACGCTGCTCCCCGTCCTGGTCCCCCTCGAGGATACCTCCTGTCCCCGTTCTCACCCCTGAGGGGGTGGAATTCGAGGTGGCCAAGATTATGGACAGTAGGATGGTCCAGGGCTCCCTCCAGTACCTGGTCCATTGGAGAGGATACGGGCCGGAGGAGAGGACTTGGGTACCTGCCCGTGATGTTCACGCTGGGGTATTGATCAGGAGGTTCCACCTCCTCTTCCCCACTAAACCGGGTCCCCTTAGTAAGGGTCCGGTGGCCCCTCATAAAAGGGGGAGTACTGTTAGGGATCTGCCAGGTACTTCATCTAGCTATACTCCTGGGATTAATCAATCCACACCTGAGGCCGGACCTGTTCGACTGACACCATCTCCCACCAACCAGGGTGGCAGGCTCAGGAGTGGGAGAGCCTATCGCGGCCTGGTCTGTCGGAGTTAGCTCCGCCCCCTGCCCTTTATTACCTGCCCTGTGCTCTCCCTCAGTGCTTGTAATTCTTTTGGATTCCTGGCCCCACTGCTGCTTGCTCCAGCCTGCTTCTGCCGTGCTTCTGCCTTGCTGCAGTTCTGCTTGACCTGCTTTGCTTTGCCCCTGGCTTGCTTCTGTCTCCGTGCCCGCTCGGGTGTACTCACTTCGTCCTGGTCCTGACTGTTCGTTCGCCGCCCCGTTTCCTCGTGGCGTTCCGTGGCTACTGCCCCTTCCCTTGCGTGTTCCCTGTTTGTCTTCCTGTGCACTTAGCCAGCGTAGGGACCGCCGCCCAGTTGTACCTCGTCGCCTAGGGCGGGTCGTTGCACGTAGGCAGGGACAGGGCGGTGGGTAGATTAGGGCTCACTTTCCCTTCACCTCCTTCCTGCCATTACACAGCCTTTCCATCTCTACACCAATGCAAGTAATCAAGGACTTGGTGCAGTGCTAGCCCAACAACAAGGAGCCAAAGAGAGAGTGATCACCTATGCAAGTAGAGCCCTCAAAGGACCTGAAAGAAACAACCAAAACTACAGTTCCTTCAAGCTGGAGTTCCTTGCACTGGTCTGGGCCGTTACGGAGAAGTTCAAGGACTGTCTTGCCGCTTCCTGTACTGTCTTCACAGATAACAACCAGCTATTGCACCTGAACACCGCAAGGCTGGGAGCGTAAGAACGGCGATGGGCTTCACGACTCGCAAACTACAACTTCGTGGTCAAATACCGAACAGGCAAGTCCAACGTCAATGCGGATGCCTTGTCCCGCCTGCCTACTGGAGAAGACCCGGAGAATCCTGATGATGATGATGATGATGACTACAAAGATGAAGTAGAGATGCCTGCATTCTACAACCACTTTGCAGATTCTGATGCTGTCAACAAGACCCAGGTACATTGTTCTTCCCAATAAGCTAAAAAACTGTCTCCAGAAGAAGAACAATGGGCCCTGCTGCAAGCTGAGAGCAGAGTGATTGGAGAGATCCTAGACTACCTCGATACCAAAAAAGTGGCCAGCAGAATTCGCCGAGGCAATACAGACCCAGAACTACTTCGCTTTTGGAGACAAAGGAAACGTCTCTTTGAAGAGAATGGTCTGCTACTGAGGAGGGTGCTGCATCCCATCACCAGTAATCGGCTGCACCAAATTGTAATCCCAAGACTAGATGCCAGAATTATCCTTGAGGCGTACCACAATAAGTCTGGACACTTTGTAATACAGAAAACAGAAGCTAGCATCCGCCGGAGATTCTACTGGACTGAAATGAGAGGTGATGTTGAAAAATGGTGTCGAGTGTATTGCTTGCGCCTTGGCAAGAGGAGAGAGACCAAATAAAAAGGCCTCCCTGCATCCTATCATGAGTCATCGACCACTGGAGATCGTGGCAATCGGCCATGTAAAAATGGAGCCAAGTAGGACTGGACACACCTATGCCATGACCATCATCGACCATTACACAAAATTCACACTCGCAGTACCAGTGAAGGATTTGACAGCAAAGACCACTGCTGCAGTCTTCCTAAAGACCTTTCTTCAACCCTATGGCTGTCCAGACAAGATCTTGACAGATAGTGATTCTGCATTCAAATCCCAATTGTTTCAGGAACTTTGTCAGCTGTACAACTGCAAAAAGCTAAGAACAACTAATAATAATCTTTATTTATATAGCGCCAACATATTACGCAGCACTTTACAATTGCTTACCATCACAAGGAAAAGAAGAGGCCGTACTGAAGAGAAGAAAAAAGGAATAAGGGGAGGCCTCCATGACTAAAATAGATGGGAGGGACACAGAGTTGGCTGGCCTATGAGCAGGAGGGCTTGGGGGAGTAGGGGTGGGGATTGAAGGGGATGTACCTTGTTTCCTGTTTGTGCTCTCCCTCTCTTCGCCAGGACACAGAAGCAGGAACATGTTCACGATCCCTGCTGCGTCTGACGAGGAGGCGATGGAGTTGCTGCGGGCCGCGGCGGCCTCTCAAGGTCCGGGATGGCTCGGAGCGCGAGTGGCGACGCTGCTGCAGGGACAAGCGGGCGCTCCGGACCAGGATCGGGCAGAATCGTCCGGAGCGGGCGTGGCGCGGCCCGCCATGCCGGCGGTCTCGGGCCGCTGGAGCAGGCAGAGGTCCAGGACCGGCGTTCCAGAGGGACGGGCAGGAGAAGAGGAGCCCCCGTCTCCCCCGTGACTCAGGCCAGGGCCGGCACTTCCGGAGTGACGCGCAGCATGAGGCGCAGGCGCAAGAGGAGCCCCTCTGTGGACCCTTCAGGTCAGACACCAGGGCGGCCTGCCGCTGCCCCTCCGTCTGGTCCTGGGAGGAATCCCAAAACGCGGCAGCGCCCGGCGGCAGCGACGAGGAAGACAAGGCCTTCACTTCCGGCCACACCACCTCCTTCTTCGGTACGTGGCGGAAGGGCGTCGGCGATGCTGCACGGCGATGTGCCAGCCGGAGGGTCGGCTCATGGCAGCAACGAGCGGGCGGTCGATGTGGACAGGAGCGGAGGGCGCAGGAAGAGGTCGGTGGTGAGAGTGCCAGGGACGGAACAGCGGGAGGCTGGTTCAGCAGGACGGCTGCGGCAAGAGCTGGAGCTCGGCCAGACGGATGATGCGATGTCGCCCCCCCTTTTCTCGGACGGAACTTGGAATTCCCCGTGCACACACTGCCAATGCGGACAGCGCCAGAGGGATTCCGGGGCATTGGAGGACGGTGAGCGGCGGGCCTCTGCACGTGGACATGGGGGTCCGGCTGACGGGTTCACAGCCCCTGGGCAGCCTGGTGAGTTGACACCTACGTTACCTTTTCCAGCTTTATTGATGTCGGGTATCGGTGTAGAGGGTGTAGCGTCGGCTAACGTCGCGGCGGAGTCAAGGGCCCCGGGGTTACAGGAGGGCGCAGGGGGGGATAGTTTGACGGAGTTAGTGGGTTGTTTAAAGGCGTTGGTGGGGCGGCTAGGCGGTTTCCCTTCCCAGGAACAGGCAGGCGTGGCGCCGGCTGCGGTGTGGGGGGGCAATGTTGGTATGCAATCCGGAGGGGGGCTAGCCGCGAGGGCAGCAGTGGCAGTGGCGGCGGCGGTTCAAACAGACTCGCCAAAAGAGATGGATAGGGTGCGGCTGGATGATCGCGCGCGCGGGGAGGTGTACGTATGTTATGAGGGCCCGTTAGGGGCGCATTTGAAGCAGGAAGTTAAAGAAAAGATTTGGAAAGATGAGTACGTGGAGATTTTCTCGTTGCTTCCTCTGGAAAAGTTTAATTTAGATAAGGTGAAGCGGGATGAAACCAAAAAGGATGAGGAGGAAAAAAGACGGTACAGGTTGATTCCAAAAACATTCGTCAATTGGATGCAGGCTTTTGCAATTTTGGCGGGTGTTATTGGAGAAAAGGCGCCAGAAAACTGTTCCGGCTTATTCTGTTACCTGGACGCGGTGGGGGAGGCGCATAGGGTTTATGGGGGACAGGCTTGGCTTCGTTACGATGAACAGTTTCGGCAGCGGAAGGCGGTGCGGCCGAATATACGGTGGGATCATAAGGACATAGCCTTATGGTTGAAGGTGACGCCACTTTATAAACAAGGGCAGTCCTTTCCTGGGAGCGGGAACGCAGCAGGAACTTCCGGCGGGAATAGCCAGGCCTCAGGTTCCAAATTTGGAACGTGTTGGCAGTTCAACGAGGGGCAGTGTAAATTTGGAGCAGCGTGTAAGTTCAAGCATGTGTGTTCACACTGCAGCGGGCAGTCGCATGGAGCGTCAAAATGTTTTAAAAAGGGGAAACGACAGGGGGGAGGTAGCGGTGCGGCTGGTCATGGGGGAGACTCCGGTGAAGCTCATAAAGATGGCCCCCTTTCTAAGTAGATACCCTAACAAGGAGGGGGCGCGGTTGATTAGTTTAGGTTTTAGTTCTGGTTTTGTTATTCCCCCCCCTTCGTACGAGGTCCCGTTCACGCAGTGCAACCTTAAGTCGGCATATCAGCAGGCGGCCGTAGTCTCGGAAAAACTTAGGAAGGAGATTGATCTGGGCAGAATGGCGGGCCCTTTTAGCACAATCCCAGTTCCGGGTTTGGTGGTGTCACCGTTAGGAGTGGTTCCGAAACGGGAAGGTAACAAATTTAGGCTCATTCAGCATTTGTCCTTTCCAAAAGGGGCATCGGTTAACGATGGCATTGACCCAGATCTCTGTTTCGTGGTATACACGTCGTTTGATGCGGCGGTAGCGTTAGTACGAGGTTACGGAAGAGGAGCTCTGATGGCAAAAACCGATATTCAAGCGGCGTTCCGTTTATTGCCGGTCCACCCGGACAGCCAGCGGTTGCTGGGGTGTTACTGGGAAGGCGGTTACTACATCGATCGGTGCCTTCCCATGGGTTGCTCGTTGTCGTGCGCGTATTTTGAGGTTTTTAGTTCTTTTTTGGAATGGGTAGTTAGGGAGGTCGCTGGGGTGGAATTGGTTATTCACTACCTCGACGATTTCTTGTGTGTTGGCCCGGCGCATTCAGGGGTTTGCGCGAATTTGCTTGAGGCGCTCAACTGGGTGTCGCGGGAGTTCGGGGTCCCCTTGGCGGTGGAAAAAACTGAAGGTCCAGTGACGACCATTTGTTTTTTGGGAATTACAATAGATTCTGTGGCAATGGAGTGCAGATTGCCTGAGGATAAGTTGGGGGATCTGAAGTTAGTGGTGGAGCGAGCGTGTCGGATTAAGAAAATTACACTACGGGAATTGCAGTCCTTATTGGGGAAGTTGAACTTTGCTTGCCGCATCATGCCGATGGGTAGGGTGTTTTGTCGGCGGTTGGCAGCGGCGACGGCGGGGGTGGGGGAACCCCACCATTTCATTCGTTTAACGGCGGAGCACAGGGAGGATTTGCGGGTCTGGCTCCATTTTCTGGCACAGTATAACGGTCACTCGCTGTGGATGTCACGGGCGCTCGATAGCTTCGATTTGGAATTGTTCACTGATGCGTCCGGGGCGGTGGGGTTCGGAGCGTTCTGCAAAGGGCAGTGGTGCGCAGGAAAATGGCCGGTTGAGTGGGTAGAGACGGGTTTGACACGTAACTTGGCCCTACTCGAACTGTTTCCCATCGTGGTGGCAGTCACCATTTGGGGAGACAGGTTCCGGGACAAGAAAGTGCGTTTTCATTGTGATAATCTGGGGGTGGTGATGGCTATAAATAATACGTCGGCGTCGTCCCCTCCAGTAGTTCGCCTGTTGCGTCAGTTGGTGCTTGCTTGTTTGAGTTTAAACGCGTGGGTGGTGGCGGTCCATGTTCCTGGGGCGGAGAATTGTATTGCTGATGCGCTTTCTCGCTTGCAGTGGGATCGTTTCCGTCAGCTGGTCCCGGACGCGGAGTTAACGGGGGTGGAATGTCCCGGTCATCTGTGGGAGCTGGTATCCGGGCGGCAGGTGCACTGATAAAGCGGTCATTGGCCAGCGCTACGTGGTCAGCTTATTCTGCGGGATGGAGGCAATGGGAAGAGTGGGTGAGATCGTTGGGTGATGTGTGCTCTGATGAGGATAGGGTGGTGGCTTTGTTGTTTTGGTTGGGTGACGCGTTTGCCCGGGGTTGCACGGTCGCTAAGGTTAATCGCTTCGTGGCGGCCATTGCTTTCGGTTGTAAATTGCGGGGGTTGGTGGACATTACGAAGCGTTTCTTGGTGGGCCAGGCATTGAGGGGGTTGAGACGGGGTGTAGTGGTGAGGGATAGGAGGCGTCCCATGTCTTTTCAATTGTTGTGTTCATTGGAGGTGGTGGTGTGGCAGGTGTGTCATTCAGAGTACGAGAGCAAGCTTTTTCGGTTGGCTTTCGCGTTAGCCTTCTTCGGAGCTTTTCGGGTGGGGGAATTGGTTTCGCCTAGTTCGGTAAAAGCGGGGGGGTTGCTGCAGGATGATGTCGATTTGTATGAAGACAGGGTGGAGATAGTGCTGCGACGGTCGAAAACGGATCAGAGGGGGGTAGGACGTCGGGTGGTTTTGTTTGCGGTCACCGGTAATCCGGTTTGTCCAGTGTTGTGTCTCAAGGAATACTTAGAGGGCTTAGATCTCTCGGATGCGCCGTTGCTGCGGCATGTGGATGGCAAGTTTTTGTCGCGGTATCAGTTCACCTCGGTTTTCAAAAAATGTCTGGTAGCTAGCGGGGCGCAGGCGGAGCAGTATTCGTCTCATTCTTTCAGGATTGGGGCAGCAACGGAGGCGGTGAGATGGGGTTTGGATGAGGCAGGCGTGCGGCGGATAGGGCGCTGGGAGTCTGCGCGTTTCCGTTCTTATGTTCGCTTACACATGTTGTGATATGGTATTGTGTAACAGGTTCCGGGTGTGTGCGTTCCCGTCTGAGTAATAATTTTGCGCAGAAACGAGCGGTGGTGCGTGTATGTTCTCCATTTGTTTTGCAGGCCGTGACTCATGTATGGTGTGGATTATGGGACACTCCTTTGTGTACTGGGGTGCCCTTCGCGCGGATGTGCGGCCGGACGGTCGACAGCTCAGGATTCCGCGGGAGGAGGCGGTTTTGCGGTGGATGGGTATACGGAGAATGACATGGAACAGGGTGTTGCCGGAGTTTCATAATTTTGTATTGCTTGACAGGGCACCTGAGGTGCTGGTGTTGCATGTGGGAGGCAACGATTTGGGCCCGCGCCCTTTCAGGGAGTTAGTAAGGGATGTCAAGCATGATTTGCTTTGTTTATGGGCAACTTATCCGAAGTTGGTGACGGTGTGGTCTGAGATGGTCCCTAGGAAGAGCTGGCGGATCTCTCGTTCGGTGGCAAAGATTAATAAGGCTCGCATTAAGGCTAACAGGGCTATATCGAGTTTTGTGGCAGGTAATGGTGGGGTCGCGGTGCGCCACTGGGATCTGGAGGCTGGGACAGGCAGTTATTGGAGAGAGGATGGTGTGCATCTAAACGATGTGGGGATGGACATGTGGAGTCTGGCGTTGACTGATGGGATTGAGCGAGCGGTGGGAGTGTGGAGGAGCTCGCAGGCGTGAGGTGGTCAAGGCCTGTTTCGCTTTGGCGGGGGGGAGTCCTTGAAGTAGGTCGTAAAAAGTGGTGGGGGGGAATGCATCACGGGATGCACCCCCAATTTGTCGGCTTCTTAGGGTGTTACCCCTTTTGAAAGCTGGGTTATATATATATGATGGTCACCTGCAAAAAGGTAATTTGGTGCCCCCGGGCCGGGTTACGGCTGGGGGTAAGGTATTTTGTGGGCAGATGGCCAAAATTAAGTATCGGTGGCTTCAAGGACTTGCCCCTGTCATTCTGGTTGGTTTATAATGTTATGACCCTGATAGGGTCGCAGTGGGTTATTTAATGTTATGATGAATCCACTTTTTTGGGGATTCAAAAAGTTATGGTATTTAAATTTGTTGTTATTTAAATAATAAACGGCTGCTGTGGCCATTAAAATCCAACTCTGTTTCAGTGTCTGCTTTGGGAGGGTAGATTTATATAAGGGGAGAAGCGACTCGACTTATTTGAGTCATGGGTTGTGTGACAAAATGAACCTCATTGAAATGCTCAGAACCTTACCACCTCACCAGAGAGCTGTCTTGCCAAATTATTTGCCTGAGTTGGTTTACATATACAACAACACCACACAAGCTTCTACAGGTTACACCCCATACTTCCTATAGTTCGGAAGACAAGGGAAGCTGCCTTCAGATATCTCTTTGAATGTCTCAGTTCCAGATGACTTGAACCCTCTACCAACCACAGAGGTATTGCTGGATAAGAGAAACGATAACCAACTAGTCACCTTCATTTCCCTATTGGCTGAAGTGGACCGCAAGAACTGTGCCTCCATTTTGGACGTATTGTACATATTTGGATACTTCCGTAAACGTGCGTTGTACCATCCATCCGTGTCCTCTGGTCCCTGCACTACACCATCACGGGCACCCCACTCACAACACCGGCCAGAGACACTATATTGCAACGGGTGTTGTCCCGGGGGAAAAACCACTACCACAATCATCATCATTAGTGCAGCCCCCCTATCACTGTACCAGCCCAAGAGGAGTGGGGGAGGAGAAGGTAGAGTCCCTAGGGTGTAGACTACAGCCAGCCGTGTACTACAACTCCCATCCTCTCAACACACGCTCCCCTGGGTTGCTGCACGCAGTAGAGCAGGGTGGCCCCACAGTAGAGGGAGGGCCCCATAGTAGAGGAGGGAGGGCCCCACAGTAGAGGAGGGAGGGCCCCACCGTAGAGGAGGGAGGGCCCCACCGTAGAGGAGGGAGGGCCCCACCGTAGAGGAGGGAGGGCCCCACCGTAGAGGAGGGAGGGCCCCACAGTAGAGGAGGGAGGGCCCCACAGTAGAGGAGGGAGGTTCCACAGTAGAGGAGGGATGTTCCACAGTAGAGGAGGGAGGTCCCACAGTAGAGGAGGGAGGGCCCCACAGTAGAGGAGGGAGGGCCCCACAGTAGAGGAGGGAGGGCCCCACAGTAGAGGAGGGAGGGCCCCACAGTAGAGGAGGGAGGTTCCACAGTAGAGGAGGGAGGTCCCACAGTAGAGGAGGGAGGGCCCCACAGTAGAGGAGGGAGGTTCCACAGTAGAGGAGGGAGGGCCCCACAGTAGAGGAGGGAGGTCCCACAGTAGAGGAGGGAGGTCCCACAGTAGAGGAGGGAGGTCCCACAGTAGAGGAGGGAGGTCCCACAGTAGAGGAGGGAGGTCCCACAGTAGAGGGGGGAGGGCCCACACTAGAGGAGGGGGGCCCACAGCTCACTTGTTTTTAAGATGGAGATCTTCTAATCCAGGTAAATTCAGGGGCTGCAGCAGCAGTGAGGAGTCAAACACTGTACAGAAGCTGCGTACAAGCTCCGGCACACACTGCTAACAACCCCCGCCCGGGACACACAGAGTCCCTGCCTCAGAGTGTCTGAAGAGATGGCTGCTCCTTCTCCAGCAGCCCCCTGTGTGTCCTGGCCTCATGGAAGTCCTGACCTTCTGTCCATTATCTGGTAAGCTCACAGGGGAGGTGGGCAGTGGGCAGACCAATAATGAGGGCATACTAGAGGCACCAGCTCCTACTGCTCGGGCTTTTGCGGTTTTTAGGTCACATAACTTTTGCTAGGATATGCTGGGACCTGTAGTTCCACAAGTCACACTGATCTACAGAGCACTTGACTAGTATATTATTACTGACAGGAGGCCTGTGGAACTACAGATTGCAGCGTATCCTGCTAGAGATGCCATAGGTTTCTAGATAAACCTTGTGCATTCCTACTATATTAAAAGCTATGTAAACCTTCAAAAGAGATTTTTTTTTTAATAAAAAGGTCAGTGTGTTTTGTGCAACTTTATAATTAGATTTTATTAAAGATTGAGATACAGCTGCTTTCTATCCTGTATACAGAACAGCTGTATCGTTCGCTAAATTATGTTCCTTTCAGGTCAGCGGGACTGACGGGTTCAGTGAAAGCAGGTCCTGTGTGTTTCTGACATGCAGGATCCAATTGTAATCTATCACATCTGTTCACATAAGCGTTGGCCTTCTGTTGAGGGGTTGCATCTGAGGTTTCCATCTGGTTAACCCCTCAACAGAAAGGCAAATGGAAACCTTAGCTTCTTTTTATCTCAATGGTGACGGAAACGTTGCTAAAGGTTTCCGTTTTTCATTGTTGTGACAGGGTTTAGTTGTTTTGATGGAATCAATAGCGCAGTCAACTGGGCTATTCATTCTGTCAAAACGACGGAATCCTTAAACGGTGACAAGCGGAAATGATTTGCATTGGATCCGTCACCATTGAAATCAATGGTGATGCAAACTGAAGGTAAGGTTTCCATTTGCCTTTCCGTTGAGGGGTTAACCCGATGGAAACCTCAGACGGTACCCCCCAACAGAAGGGTAACGCTGATGTGAACAGGCCCTAAGTTATGAACTGTCAGAGACACACAGCACCCACTGACCTGACAGGAACAGGATTTAGCAAACGATACAGCTCCTCTCTATGCAGGATACAAAGCAGCTGTATCTCAAAAAGTAAAATAATTTTTAATAAAAATAAATTATAAAGTTGCACAAAACACACTGAACTTTTATATAAAAAAAATTACGACTCTCTTGGGCACTGTTTCACTACGACATATCTTATGTGAACTGCAGGGTATTCCCACCTTTGACGCCTATGGCATATCCACAGGATATGCCACAAACGTCTGAAGATGTTTCTATCTCCATCCCTGCCGCATCCCATCTATCTCCATCCCCACTGCATCCAGGTGGAGAATGAATGGAGAGGTGGCCTTTAGAGGGAGGGGCCTCCCTCTCTCACCCCACTGGCACCCCGCATGCATCGCTGGGTGCCGATAGTCTCTATGGCAGCCTGGTGGCCTAACAGGCCAAAAAGTAAAAACTTGCTCATATTTGGTATCACCGCGTCCATAACGAACCCAACTATAAAAAGATTACATTATTTAATCCGCACGGTGAACGCTGTAAAAAATAAAATAAATAACAATGCCAGAATTGCTGTTTTCTGTTCATCCTACCTTCAAAAAAATTTGATAAAATGTGATCAAAAAGTTGCATCTACTCCAAAATGGTACTCATAAAAACTACACGTCATTCCGCAAAAAAAAAAAAAACCCTCATACAGCGGCATCGGCGGAAAAATAAAAAAGTTATGGCTCTTAAAAGATGGCTACACAAAAACAAATAATTTTTAAAAATAAATGTTTTTACTGTGTAATAGTAGTAAAACATAAAATACCTATATAAATATGGTATCGCCGCAGTCGTAACGACCCGCTGAATAAAGTTATTATGTTATTTATACCACATGGTAAACGACGTAAAATTATGACGCAAAAAAGAATGGCGAAATTTCAGGTTTTTTTTTCCAGTACCCCACTGAAAAGTTAATAGAAAGTTAATCAATAAATTATATATATCCGAAAATGGTGCTATTAAAAAATACAACTTGTCCCACAAAAAAAAAGTCCTTATACAACTATGTCAACCGAAAAATAAAAAAGTTATAGCTCTTTGAATGCGACGATGGAAAAACGTAAAAAATTTCTTGGTCATTAATGTTTAAAATACCTTCGGTATTAAGGGGTTAAAGACCCTATGAATGTGATCTATTGTGTGTAAGTTTGTTTATTTTTAATAGTTTTTCAGGTGGTTTTGTCATTTTTTTAAATCTAAGGATGCATAATTTTGAGCATTTTATTTTACCTATATTTAACAATAGTTTAATTATTATATTTAGTAAATGTCAATTAGATGACTTTTACCAATATTTGTATTTAGGGGTGTGCTTAGGAGACACACAGCGTGTCTTTTCAGCTTTTCTCCCCACCTCTTATGTCTTGTGAATACGTGACATGGTCACAAGTCATCATAACAACGTTTCGGACAGTGAACAAGTGGCTTCTGTATACAGAGACACAGCACTCAAAGTGCTATGTTTCAAAGCTTTTCTGACAAGGGACTGATCATTTTAGGCGGGATTCACACGACCGGGTCCCGCCCGAGCCCGAGTGTCGGCCGGTAAAATCGGCCATTTTGCCCGGCCGGTTTGCATAAAGTTTTGGGAATCCCCATGTGTTCGTGGATTCCGCTTCAGGATTTTCCCCTGATGTCACTGCCCAGATATGGACAGAGACCTCAAGCGCTCTGTCCAGGAGCGGAATCCCCGAAAACACAGGGATTCTGCTCCTTCAAGGAGCTAAAGTGGGGCTAGCACATAGCAGAGCAGAGAGATACCTCCCTGCTCTGCTATAGTGGCGTCGCTACAGTAGTAGCAGCCGCAGCAGCAGCAGCTGCTAGTGGCGCCATGGAAGGTGTCGCCGGGCCAGGGCGCTTTTAACAAGCAGGGGAAGGGAGCCAGCGCAGCGCTCCCTCCACCTACTGTACACCCCGGCCCTGCCACACAGTGTACAGCCATTCGTCCGAATGGCATCAACTCCTCCTCCTCACATGCACTCTGCGCTGTGAGGAGGAGGAGATAGAGCGCAAGCCACGGAAAACCCGGCCATCACTCGGGACACATTCCGGTGATGGCCGTGTATTACCCGGCCCCATAGACTTCTATGGGAGCCGGGAAGCCGGGTACCCGGCCGAAAATAGAGCATGTCCTATTTTTTGACGGCCGGTTTTCCCGGCCGTCAAAAAATCGGTCGTGTGAATAGCCCCATTAGGGGTCTATTATTCCTAATGCAGCCGGGTGCTGGCCGATTTATGAACGGCCGGCACCCGGACGGGAAACCCTGTCGTGTGAATGAGGCCTTAGTGTCCCTCACTGTGACAGCCGGATTCAGTTATTGGTAATTTAAAGGGGGTATTTTGCCTATCGCCTATCCACTGCATAGGTGATAACTGTTCTAACGGTGGGGGTCTGACTGCTGGGACCCACACCAATTGCCAAAATGGAAGTCCAGTATCCCCCATTACTCCAAGTCGCATGCCTGCCTGACAGAGAATGGAGCGGCGGTCAAACAGGCGCCCTGCCGCTCCTTTCTAAGTCCAAGGCAGTGACAGAAATTGCCGAACACAGCAATTTACAGTGTACTTTTAACGTATATGCCTTTTATGTTGAACGTATCCATAGGCCTCCATTCAACCGGCAATGCCCATTTTGGCCTCCATTCGGGCTAGTTTACAGATGTAGCCGTCTTTATCTTGACTTTTAGCGCATTAAATACACAGTGGCTAGATCCTTTATATTGACTTTTTCAATGGCTTTTGTTGTGTGATATCATGCAGCAGCAAGCTATCAGTCAAGATAAAGATGGCTACATCCATACCTTATTTTTTTTGCTATATGGGAGTGGAGCCTTACTCAGTTATAAAATATTTTAGCAGCACAGAAGAAGGGGGAAGTAATTTGCAAAACATTGGGTTGTGGGCCTGCTTAAGGATGGGCCCTCTGAATCAATTCCTCTCGTGGGCCCAAATAACCCAGTCTGGCACTGGCTGTGTCTACGACGATTTAAAAGGTGCAAGAAAGTGATCTTAAGAGGCTTAAAGAGGCTCTGCCACCACATTATAAGTGGCCTATATTGTACGTACATGTGATTGGCGCTGTAATGTAGATTACAGCAGTGTTTTTTATTTAGAAAAACTATAATTTTTGACGGAGTTATGACCTATTTTAGTTTTATGCTAATGAGTTTCTTAATGAACAACTGGGCGTGTTTTACTATTTGGCCAAGTGGGCGTTGTACAGAGGAGTGTATGACGCTGACCAATCAGTGACCAATCAGCGTCATACACTTCTCCCCATTCATTTACACTGCAGATAGCGATATAGCTATATCGCTACGTGCAGCCACATAAACACTATAACATTACTGCAGTGTCCTGACGTTATCATGTGTTTATATGGCTGCACATAGCGATATACTGTAGCTATATCGCTATGTGCAGTGTAAATGAATGGAGAGAAGTGTATGACGCTGATTGGTCACTGATTGGTCAGCGTCATACACTCCTCTGTAAAACGCCCACTTGGCCAAAAAGTAAAACACGCCCAGTTGTTCATTAAGAAAGTCATTAGCATAAAGCTAATATAGGTCATAACTCCGTCAAAAATTATCGTTTTTCTAAATAAAAAACACTGCTGTAATCTACATTACAGCGCCGATCACATCATGTACAATATAGGCCACTTATAATGTGGTGACAGAGCCTCCTTAAGTAAATGGAAATTAAAGGGGTTGTCCACTACCGGACAGCTAATGACCTATCCATGGGATAGGTCATCAGTATGTGATCAGTGGGGGTCTGACACCCGGACCCCGCACTGATCAGCTGCTCCGGGCACCGGACTTCCATGCCGGAAGCAGATGGCTCAGGTCACGGAATCGCGGCCAAGCTGCAGTACTACAGCTTTGCTTCTATACAAGTGAATAGGAGCAGATCTGCAGCATGGCCGCTATACAATGTACGGAGCCAACTGCTTCCAGCTCCGTACATTGCAAATTCTTCAATAACATCCAGTGCCCAAAATCAGCTGAAAGGTGCAGGGTCCAGGTGTCGGACCCACACCCATCATACACCCATCAGTTGTCCTGTAGTGGAAAACCCCTTTTAAAAGGATATTGTTTTAAAGCATGACTATAGTACTCTGCTGCCCGTGATTCTCCAGATACAGTCAAACTACTACTGGAAAGCACAATATTGTAACATTCAGCCACAGTGACTCCAATACAGTAGCACTCAGCCACAGTGACCCCCAATACAGTAGCACTCAGCAACAGTGACCCCAATACAGTAGCACTCAGCCACAGTGACCCCAATACAGTAGCATCCAGCCACAGTGCCCCCAAAAGAGTAGCACTCAGACACAGTGTAGTATAATTCAGCGACAGTTCTCCTAATACACTAAAATTCAGCCATAGTGACTATATTACAGTAGCATTCAGCCACAGTGCCCCCAATACAATAGCATTAAGTAGCAGTGACCCTAATACAGTATGATTTAGCCACAGTGCCCCCAATACATTGGCATGCAGCCCAGGGGTGGGATTAAAATTTTTAACAAGTTCTCTTTTTTTGCCGACAAAGACAGACGGAACGTATTTCGGCCACAAGTCCCGGACCGAACACACTGCAGGGAGCCGGGCTCCTAGCATCATAGTTATGTACGATGCTAGGAGTCCCTGCCTCTCCGTGGAACTACTGTTCTGTACTGAAAACATGATTACAGTACGGGACAGTTGTCTCGCAGCGAGGCAGGGACCCCTAGCATCGTACATAACTATGATGCTAGGAGCCCAGCTCCCTGCAGTGTGTTCGGTCCGGGACTTGCGGCCGAAATACGTCCATCAATTACGGACGGAAAATGCTCGTGTGAATCCAGCCTTGCTCTGCAGGTGAATAAAGTTAATCTTTGAATTTTACAATCTTTTTAACCACTTCCCACAACTTGGCGTAAATGCACGTCCAGGTGTGCAGTAACTTCGCACACCTGGGCGTGCAGTTACGTCCGCACTTTAACAGTTAACCGCCGCGTGACTCTACACCGCAGCGGCGGTTAACTGCAGGGTGTCTGCCCTGCTCTCCGCATTGCCGATCAGCAATTAACCCCTTGAAAGAATGTAGATTTCCATTTTCACACCCCACTTCCAATAATTTCTGCAATAAACCTGTAGGGTCTAAATGCTCACTACCCCTAGATAGATTCCTTAAGTGGTTTAGTTTCCCAATTGGGGTCACTTTTGGTGGTTTCCACTGTTTTGGCCTCTCAGGGGCTTTGCAAATGCGACATGACACCCAAATACCATTTCAGCAATATTTGTGTAATGACGGGGGTGGGGAGACAGACAAGTGAGCCCTAATCTACCCGCCACTCAGTCCCTGCCTACTTGCAACGACCCGCCCTAGGCGACGGGGTACAACTGGGCGACGGTCCCTACGCTCAATAAGTGCACGACAGACAAACAGACAAGGGTACACAGAGCTAGGGGGAGAAAGGGGCAGTTGCCCACGGCAACACCGTGGGCAACAAGAGAAGTGAACAAGCCGAGTCAAACCAGGAGTGTACGAGGTACCAAACGCAGAGCAGGAGAGTAGTCAGCAAGCCGGGGTCAATATGAAGCAAGGACAATAGTACAAGAAGCTGCAGCAGGGCCAGGAAACCAAACGAGAAGAATCACAAGCAAAGGAGGAACAGGAAAGGCAGGTATAAATAGACAGAGGGCGGGAGCTAGCTCCATCTGGCCAGGCTGTGATAGGTTCTCCCACTCCTAAGCCTGCCACCCTGAGTGGTGGAAGATGGAGTCAGTCTCACAGACATAGAAGCAGGTGCAGACTGATTATCTATGGGCGTTAACCCCGAAGCTGTGCCGTGCAGATCCTTTACAATTTGAGCTCCAAAACCCAATAGCGCTCCTTCCTTTCTAAGCCCCGCTGTGGGTCCAAACAGCAGTTTATTACCACATATGGCGTATTTCTGTAATCGGGAGAAATTGTTTTACAAATGTTGGGGTGCTTTTTTCTCCTTTATTCCTTGTAAAAATAAAAATGGCTAATTTTTTTCAGAAAAAAAGTAGATTTTTACCTTTACAGACTAATTCCAATGAATTCAGCAAAACAACTGTGGGGTCAAAATGCTAACTTTACCCCTAGAAAAATTCCTTGAGGGGTGTAGTTTCCAAAATGGGGTCACTTTTGAGGGGTTTCCACTATTTTGGTCCCTCCAGTGCATTGCAAACGCGACACGGCACTGAAAACTATTCCAGCAAAATCAGAAATCCAAAATCCAAATGGTTCTCCTTCCCTTCTGAGCCCTGCTGTGGGTCCAAACAGCAGTTTATTACCACATATGGAGTATTGCTATAATCATAAGAAATTGCTTTACATATGTTGGGGTCCTTTATTCCTTGTAAAAATTAAAAAAGTTTTTTCAGAAATATAGTCGATTTTCATCTTCACATACTAATTCAAATAAATTTAGCAAAAAAACTGTGGGTTCAAAATTCGAACTATACCGCTAAATAAATACTTTGAGGGGTGTAGTTTCCAAAATGGGGTCAAAATGGGGTCAATTTTGGGGGTCTTTACTGTTTTGGCCCCACAAGACCTCTTCAAACCTGATATGGTGCCTAAAATATATTTTTAAAAAAAGGAGGCCCCAAAATCCACTAGGTGCTCCTTTGCTTCTGAGGCCTGTTTCAGTCCATTAGCACGCTAGGGCCACATGTGAGATATTTCTAAAAACTGCAGAATCTGGGCAATAAATATTGAGTTGCTTTTTTCGGGTAAAACCTTCTGTGTTACAAAGGAAAAATGCATTAAAAACTTTGGTAAAAAAAAAAATGGAATGTATAAATTTCATCTCTACTTTGCTTTAATTCTTGTGAAACGCCTAAAGGGTTAAAACACTTTCTGAATGCTGTTTTGAATACTTTGAGGGGTGCAGTTTTCAAAATGGGGTGATTTATGGGGACTTTCTAATATATAAGGCCCTCAAAGCCACTTCAGAACTGAACTGGTCCCTGAAAACATAGCCTTTTGATATTTTCTTGAAAATATGGAATTGCTGCTAAAGTTCTAAGTCTTGTAACGTCCTAGAAAAATAAAAGAATGTTAAAAAAACGCTGCAAACATAAAGTAGACATATGGGAAATGTGAATTAGTAACTATTTTGTGTGGTATTACCATCTGTTTTACAAGCAGATACATTTAAATTTAGAAAAATGCAAATTTTTGACAATTTGCTCCAAATCTTGGTGTTTTTACTAATAAATATTGAATTTATCGACCAAATTTTTTCACTAACATAAAGTACAATATGTCACGAGAAAACAGTCTCAGAATCAAAGAAGACCAAATTATATCAACTCAAACTCATCGCAAACCTACATCCTCAAATAGCATACTCCACGCTAAAAGCAACCATTCAAGACAAACAATTAAGGCCATACCAGTGGGAGAGATGCATCGAGCTAAACGAAACTGCAGCTCCTCAAGACAGTTCGAAATAGAACAAGAACAAATTAAAACAAGACTCACAACAAGAGGCTACCCACAATGGTCGCTTAACAGAGCAAGCGACATCATGACTAAAAAATCCAGAACCCAGTTACTTGAATATCATAGTACAAACACCATCAATGGTACAATGAACCAATCCGCTGGCAACCAGCCCACATTGATTCTCCAACAAAGTAACCAGTTCACACAAATCAAGAATATAGTCAACAAATACTTACCCATTCTTATGGAGGACGACGGCCTGCGATCCGTCTTGGCTGAAGGATGTAGAATAGTGGCCAGAAAGGCACCCTCCTTAGGCAGTCTTCTGTCCCCGTCCTTCTTCACATCAAACGAAAATACAAAAACAACATGGTTAGAAACTAAGGGTTTCTACAAGTGTGGTCAACACCCTTGCAAGGTCTGCTCCTATGCCTATCCCACCAAAACCTTTAGCAACTCTACACAATCAGACACATTTATTATTCAAAACTATATCAACTGCAACACCGAATCTGTTATCTACATAATAGAATGTACAGAATGCCATTTGAAATATGTCGGCTGCACTAATCGGAAATTAAAAACCAGAATTTTAGAGCATCTCAGTTATGTGAGAAATCCAAACATCCTCAATATTTCGAATGCGTCGAAACACTTCATATTCCACCACAACAGGACAATAAAAACCTTACGTTGCTATGCTATAGAGAAGATTCATCCCTCCAAAAGAGGAGGCGATTTAAAACACAAAACTCATCTAAGGGAGGCTTACTGGATCTATAGATTAAAAACAAGATCCCCAGATGGCCTTAATTTGAGAAAGGAGCTGATGTTCCAATATTAATCTAATAACTACATTATGATATTTAATATACTCCTTTATGTGTCAAGAACCTTTCTACCCAATGACCCAAGGGTAACATACAATTCAGTGTCTCAAAATTTAGCCTCTCCAAGTTACTAATTTTTAATACCCCACCTTTGTGCATGCATAACATTTGCTACTTGACATGCACATAATTCCATATTTCCACTTAGCCCTTTCGTTTTTCCTTCCATGTATTTTTCTTGCACATTCCCCATCTCCGACTTTCAATCCTTGGTAGTGCAATTAAGCATCTTGACATATACAATATTAGTGTCAACTGGAACATATCTCTTTTGAGTGGTGATTAGACATTACAATTTGACAGTCTCATATTACTAACAACTTCTGTATATACATTTCAAATTCACATGGTAATACAAGGTACGTCTTTCATCAACTTACCATAACCGCAGAATCCATGAGTGATATCTTCGAGACGGGACGTGTCGGATCCCGATTCTCCCATCGTTGGCGTGCGTCTCAGACAACAGCGAGGCCTGAAACGCTAACATTCATATATTTTATATAAAGAAAATCGGACGTAACTTCAAGCACCAGATTTCATCACACGTCCCTATTGTTACCAAACACGCTAACTACCATGTTAAAATACATCACAAATAAAACGATATTCGGAATCCATCTCCCATCGGAGTAATACTTACCCGACATTGAGGAAAATGATCTCGTCTCGGCAAAACTATCACCACTTCCGGTTTGCGTTCCAAGAGACTGTCAAAACCCTGGAACGCAATTAAGACCCAGCTGTCTCACCGGATCTAATATAAATCTGCCAGCGCGCTCAATTCAAATCACACTACAGCCAAGTCTAAGGACGCTGAAGCCGTCCGAAACGCGTAGGCTCTGAGGATACTATTCCCCCACTTTCTTCACACCAGGACTCCATACATTTGGACCTTTTAATCAGGACTATTAAACTTGGAAACTGCTTCCATTTTACCCATTTCACAGCGCTGGACCCAACCTCTCCGCTATCCTTGTTTCCATTTCGTGTGCCGACACGAGGACCCGGGCGCTATCAGCGACACTCCCAATTGTGTCAGGTGAGCTGGAGGATTCCTCCCCATTTTCTTTTTACTACTAAGTCTCAGAATCACTTTGATAGGTAAAAGCGTTCCGAAGTTATTACCACATAAAGTGACAGATTTGAAAAATCGGCTTCGTCCTGAAGGCCAAAACAGGCTCAGTCCTGAAGGGGTTAAAGGACAGATAGGGCTTTGTTTTAATGGCATTTGTCAGTATACATCATTTTTTATTTTTTTCTCTAAAGTGGGCAAAATCGGAAAAACAAATGCATGCATTTAGCAAATGCATCTGTTTGTTCTAGCATTTTTCACACACAGTATGGACCACGGACAAAATTCATCTCCTTTCACATTCTTCCACTTCTCCCGTGCATGGGGATACCAAATATGTGTGCTTTCACTGTGCGGGCATGTGCCAGGGCTTCGCATAAAAGGAGGCTTCTTGGCCTTTTCAGTCCATGAATTCTGCACTTGATTTTATAGCAGCATACTGTTTTCTGGGGGGCGTAATGCTGCTGAAACATTAGAAACACTCCATAAATGACTCCATTCACACAAGTAGATGCCACAAGGTTTTCCTCAAGGGGTTTATCGTCTTTTTAGAAAGTCCAGTTTTCTTCTGAAAGTTTGTTGAATAAGATGGAACAAAATAAAATGAGCATTTTTTGGGCAAATACGTTAGTTTACGTGAGCGTTTTCCACACACAGAATGGACCACGTTCTGCCACTTCTCCTGTGCATGGGGATACCCAATACGTGTGCCTTATTTATCACAGAGATATAGGAGGGCTTACGATAGAAGAAGCTCATTTCACAAATCATCTTTTTTCAAATCTGATTTTACAAAACTCAGCAGAGTTTCTATAAGGCTATGTTCACACTGAGTTTTTTGTCGCGTTTTTTGCCGTGGAAACCGCGGCAAATAAAACTGCCGAAATTGACTCCCATTGATATCAATGGGAGGTGGAGGCGTTTTTTTCCCGCAAGCAAATAAAAACGCTTGCGGGAAAAAGAAGTGACATGCTCTATGTTTTCGAGGCATTTTCCCGCCTCAAAAAGCCCAATGAAATCAATGGGAGACAGTAATAAACCTGTTTATTTACGCTTTTTTTTCCATGATTTTTCACGCACTTTTTGGGGGCAAAAAACGCTTGCGGTACTTCCCTTTGTAGAAGAAATAGGTACAGAAAGCTGCCTTAACAAAACGTGGCAAAAAATGCTTGTGGTGCAGAACCACTTCAAGAAAACCGGAGCTGATTTTTCCAGGCAGAATTTCTGCCTGCAAAAAACTCAGTGTGAAAAGGCCCTAAGGGTATGTGCACACGCAGTGTTTTCACTTCTTCAGCTGTTTTTTAAGGCGTTTTTCATAGACTCGATAGAAAAACAGCTCCAAAAACGGCCATAAATAACGCTGCAAAAATCGCGGGTGGCTTAAAAAAGTCTGAAAATCAGGGGCTGTTTTCCCTTGAAAACAGCTCCGTATTTTGAGATTTTTTTTATTTTGTGTGTCCACAAATATCTGCTCTTGAAGCAGAGATCCCGAAATATTCATCTAGGAGTATAATTGGAATTCATTTTTTTAATCTCTCCCTCCCTCACCCGTGGAGCAAAATCGGGAAAAATAAAAATGTAATGTAGGGCAAATATATTTTCAACTAATTAACTAAAATCTAATATTTCAGAACCTTATGGTATTTTTTAAAAACATGGGTGAATGAACAGGCCTGGTTGTGAGGGACATGAGTGACAGAAATATCAGGAATCTGCGGCGCCATTTTTCTGCAGACGCGTCACTTTTTCTGGGGGTTGGTCAGGGGCGTAACTAGGAAAGACTGGGCCCCATAGCAAACTTTTGACTGGGGCCCCCCCTCCGCTGGGTATCACACAACCCCCCCCCCTTGTAGATAGTGCCTCCCTATAGATTCCACAACACAGCGCCCCCCTGTAGATAGCCCCATACACAGCCCTCTGTAGACAGCGCCATACACAGCCCCCTGTAGATAACGACTTACAGCCCCCTGTAGATAACGCCATACAGCCCCCCTGTAGATAACGCCATACAGGCCCCTGTAGATAACGCCATACAGCCCCCCCTGTAGATAACGTCACACAGACCCCCCCCTGTAGATAACATGTCTTTTGTAGGAACAACCCCTTCAGTGGAGTCGCGCCGTAGCAGCCATAGCGGCTGCTAGCGGAGCCTCCAGCCATGGGGGGGCCATGCCGGCGGGTGGCACGGGTCCCCTCATGCTGCGGGCCCCGTAGCAGCCGCTACGGCTGCTATAGCGATAGTTACTCCACTGGGGTTGGTTCTAGTTGGTGTTGTGGTAATGCGAGTGATAAAATGTCTATCAGTTAGTCGTTTGACATCCTCAGACTGGGGGCATTCTCTGGTGTCCTGAACATCAAATATGATGCCTTGTTTTTCGCTTCATTAAATAGGGCTGTAAAACCTAGTCGCTTAAATCCACCCCCCATGTACTTGTTCTATTCGGACACGCTCACTGGTTTGTGCTTGTCTGCTGTTGCCCCCCTCTCCCTCACTGCCACTGTTCCTGCGGTATGAATCGTGCTTAGCACATATACATCTTTACGATTCCTGTACTTGACCGCCAGCAATTCCTCATATGCATAAGCACAGGAGTCCCCCTTTACCATGCGCTTCCCCACTAATTGCTGCGGATAACTAATTCGGTTTTTGCGCATGGTACCACATGCCCGAGTCCTCGCAGCATGCAAATTCCTAAAGAGGGGCACACTGGAATAAAAATGATCTTAGTACAGGTGGTACCCCTTGTGAAACATAGGCTACATTATTTGCTGCTAGTGGAAAGATCAGGGGGGCATCCAGGTACATTTATTGTGCGGTCCCGCCCTTCATAAATTCTGAAGGCGGTAGTACTGTATATCCTGACCTGCTTTTCACAGTTTATAAAGCTTAACGCCATATCTTGCCCTTTTGGAAGGTAGATATTGGCGAAAGCTAAGCCTTCCATGAGGTGGCAGTAAATCCATGGATTCTGGGCCCAAAAGATGGAGCAGGTGCCCATACGAGAGCCTGAACTGGAGGGACCAGGCTGTCCTGTGTTACAGCGCTACTTGGCCCTGCGCTTTCATGTTCTGCAGTTTCAACTGCGTCAGGGATAATGACCCCTGAAGAGGAACCTGAGGTGACGCTATCATCGTCACTGCCTAAAACAGGTTGTATTTCTGACGCCATCTCTGATGCGGTCTCAGACTCTGACCACAGCATGGCGTATGCCTCCTCAGCGCTAAACAACTTCCTTGCCATAATATAGCTTACATTAACTAAGCAAACAATTTTTTTTTTTATATATATATATATATATATATATATATATATATATTTATTTTTTTTGCTTTTATAACAGATTATATGTATATATAGATGTATTTTTCAACTTGTTTATATATATATATATATATATATATATATATATACACAAACTAACTGTACAAGGAATGTATTATAGTGTAACACTGTATTTTTTTTTTTACACACTATTATTCTGGCAACAATTATCTCTAAGTCTCTTCTTCTCCTCACACTGAAACAATGTGTGAGGAGAAGAAAAGAGGCAGGGGATTTTCTGCCAGAACTTTCAAAATAAAAACAAATATGATCACAGCGATCACATGTTCAGGGACCAAAGGATTGGCCCCTGATACTCTGCCCAGGGCTGTTAGCAACAGCCAGGCCACAGGGCTGTGTGCACGCGATCGCGCGTGCACACTCTCTGAAGTGCCGCCGTAATTAGTCTATACGGCAGACTTTAGAGACCCTGACCGCTGGCCGTAAAAACACAGCCAGTGGTGTGGAACCTGTTGAAAGGGACTCTAAATAAAGACATTCCCTGTCCAGAATGTTTAACTCGATTGCCACACTGTGTATATAATTACATAAGCATACATACCTACCTACCCACACTCATTATATTAAATCACCCATTACGTATAGACCCATACGTACACTTCAATATCGTAAGCTTGCTCAGCCTATTTAGTTAGGCTATGTACTGTGAGAAGGATGGAGGACAGTGCGGAGTGCGCAGTAAGCTGCGACAAATTTCCTGGCTAATGCACAGATACGGTGCCAGTACAAAACTCATACATAAATACAGTGTCAGAACCAAACTCAATACAGCACCAGAACCAAGCTCACTACATACTGTATATCCAGCACCAAAACAAGGTTAATTTTATTCTAGGATATGCTGAGAGTTGCTATTTCACAAAAAAGAATGCTACCACCCATCATCTTGCTGCAGATCATACAGTCAATATAGTTCTGATCAGTCACAAAGAGAATAAAAATTTACATTGAGTGACTCACAGGTGACGTCTTCTCAGATTGAAGTCGTTCACTTTCTCTTTCTTCTCCATCCGGTCCAGACCTCCATGACTTCTCCTTGCCACGACCCATTTCTGCAGAATTTGCCGCTTAGTTGTTTTCGGCTTCTCACTTTTCCAACATTTCTATAACCTACAAACGAAGATGACATTTTCATGGTGCCACACTCTATGCCCCTGAATATAATAGCACCATATACTGCGCCCCTGGATATAACAGCACCATACACTGTGATCCTGATTATAATAGTACTGTACACTTTGCCCCTGAATATAATAGCACCATACACTGCGCCCCTGAATATAACAGCACCATACACTGTGACCCTAATTATAATAGTACTTTACACTGTGCGCCTGAATATAATACTTCTATACACTGTGCCCCCGATTATAATACTACCATACACTTCGTCCCTGATTATAATACTACCATACACTCTGTCCCTGATTATAATACTACCATACACTGTGCCCCTGAATATAATAGTATTATACACTGCGCCCATTAATAAGGATGTGCATACAATTGAGCGCAGGGGACCAGTACTTGCTCCCGCTTTACGCTGGTTCTCCGAACTGGCTGTAAGTTTAGCAACCGGTTCGGGAGAACTGGGGCGAACCGGACGGATCCCACCCCTGATCCAGCCACAGTGTCCCAAATACAAGACCATCCAGCTACAGTGACCCCCAATGCAGTATAATTCAGTGACAGTGACCCAAATACACTAGCATCCAGTCACAGTGCCACAAATACATTAGCATACAGTGACAATTCCCCCAAAACAGTATCATCCAGCCACACTGACCTTAATACAGTGTAGTTCAGCCGCAGTGCTCCCTATACACTAGCATTCAGCCACAGTCACCCTGTTACAGTATAAATCAGCTACAGTGCCCCAATACAATAGCATTCAGCCACAGGGACACAAATATAGTATCATTCAGCTATAGTGCCACAAATTCAATAGCATCCAGCTACAATTCCCCCAATACAGTATGATCCAGACACGGTGCCCCAAATATACTAGCATCCAGCCACAGGGACACTAATACAGTATACTTCAGTCACAGTGCCCCCAATACACTGGAATCTAGCCACAGTGACCCTAATACACTAGCATTCAGCCATTGTGCTCTAACCCAGAATAATCCCCAAAACAGTGTCACCCAGTCACAGTGCCCCAAACATACTAGCATCCAGCAACACTGACCCCAATACAGTGTCATTCAGCCACAGTGACTTCAAAACAGTAGCAGTCAGACTACAATGCAGTATAGTTCAGCAACAGTGCCCCCAATACACTAGCATCCAGCCACAGTGACCCCAATACACTAGCATCCAGCCACAGTGACCTTATTACAGTAGCATTTAGTTACAGTGACCCCTATAGAGTATCATTCAGCTAAAGTGCCACAAATACATTAGTATCCAGCTACAGTGCCTCCAATACAGTATCATCCAACTGCAATGGCCCAAATACACTATCATCCAACTGCAATGGCCCAAATACACTTGCATCCAGCCACAGGGACCCTAACTCAGAATAATCCAGCCACAGTGCCCTCAATACATTATCATCCAACCACAAAGCCCAAAATACTGTATGTGGTAGTCAGACTTTGGGGTGAATCATGGACGCAGACACCGCTATGGCCAAGATATGTACAGTGTCAGGGTTACCGGAGGCTGCTTACTGAGTCCTTACTAGCCATAAATACCATTGGCTGTGAGTAAGGATCTTTCTAATTAACTCTCCTGTCCCGGCTGCTTATTGGTGCAGTGCTGTGGTGTTTCGGTTCAGTCTCATGCATAGAAATATGCATAAGCATGAAATTGCCTATACAGTAGTCAACGACTCCTATACAAGGGTTATTTCAACCAAATTTAGTAAAAAAATAAATTAAAAAAAAAAGCCCATCCAGGGCGCAGGGGACCTCTATTAAGATCACCCAGCCATGGCCTGGCAGCTGACAAAAATTGCCCTGGCTCAACTACAACTGGGCTAAAAATGATGATTTACTGGTAATCTACATTTTTATATTAAATCTGAGTAACTCAATTTGAGTATAACTTTCGTTGGGAATACCGCCACTACTTCTTATCTTCCAATATGTCTGCATGACTCACCATTAACAATTGGATGTGGGGGAATGTTCAGCACCGAGGATGGAAATCTCAACCATGCCGGAGTCCCCCAGATCTAGTCCACGATACAACAAAGTTTGTTAGCAATTTCTGCATAATGGGGTCACTAGGAACACCACTTGCACCCCCAATACTAGATCAGGGCTTTGAGGTAGCACGCTGCTCCTGCTGCACCTTATTTATTACCTTCACCCTTTTCTACAGGCCCTGGCCGGGTGTTAGCGGAGGCTGGTCATTACCTTTTACCTTCTAGATCCCTCTGTGGTCAATAGTCATGAGATGCTGGCCCTCTTTTGCCCTTTGGATCACGGCACATGGGAATATCACTACACAGCAGGTATAGAGGACAGCACACACAGAATTTATGTCGGCCCGTTAAAGAGCCCAGGTGGGGACAGCAGCAAGACGACCTCTTTCCAATGCTTCTGACAATCTAGTCCAGCAACCTCTGCCTGAAAGAGTCTGTAGCGCTATGGTGGGTTCCCCTCCAGATTTTCTCATAGAAGACCATTGTAGCTGTGGGGAGAGGAATCCTATACACAGCGGCGGATCCTCATATGGGTGGTCCGGGCGGCCGCCCGGGGCCGAAGGCTCCCAGAGGGCCCATGGCCGCCCAAACCGCACATAAGTTAAAAAAAACGATCCATGGCTGCTGCCTGTCGCGGTCATTGGTCCCACCTGCTGATGAAGACGAGGTGGGCATGTACAGGGGGAGTCAATTTTGGCCAGGGAACAGGGTGGGCGGCACAGCACATCAGCGGTACAGAGCAGACTGTCCGAGAGCGTGATGTGCAGATGCTGGAGTCTCCCTGACAGTCAGCTCCTCTGTGCTGCTGTGCACTGTCCCGTCTGTCTAAACCTCCAGCAGCTTCATGATAACGGCAAGACTGCAAATAGGAGGTAAAGGACCTGTGGTGACATCACAGTCACATGACTAAGGTCCTGGAAGCTATACACAAGCACAGCACAAGCACCGCAAAGGAAGAGGCTCTGGTAAGTGGTGTGTGTGTATATAGGTAACATAGTGTAAGTCTATATAGTGTGTCCTGTGTATATAGGGTGTGTGTGTGTATAGTGTAAGTCTATATAGTATGTGTGTGTGTATAATATAAGTCTATATAGTGTGTGGTGTGTATAGGGTTTATAGTGCGTTAAATGTAAGTCTATATAGTGTATATTATGTGTGTGTGTATTTTGCATATAATATGTAGGTATAGAGTGTATACATTTTATTGTGTTGTGTAGTGTGTAGATAGTGTGTGCTGTGTGTATAATGTAAGTCTATATAGTGTGTGTGTAGTGTATATAGTGGAAGTCTATATAGTGTGTGTGTGTGTGTGTGTGTGTGTGTGTGTGTGTGTGTATAGTGTGTGCGTGTATAGTGTATATAGTGTAAGTCTATATAGTGTGTGTATAATGTAAATCTATATAGTGTGTGCTGTGTGTATAGAGTTTATAGTGTGTGTGTATAATGTAAGTCTATGTAGTGTAAGTGTGTGCGTGTAGTGTGTGTGTGTATATAGTGTGTGGTTTGAATATATAGTATGTGGTGTTAGTGTGAATTGTATATAGGGTGTTTAGCTTCAAAATTTTTGTGTGAAATTATTTCCCACCCATAGAGCCCTCTGTAGTAAGTGAAAAGCTCAGAACCCCCCTGCAGTATAATCTCCCCCATAGAGCCCTTAGTAGTTGTTATACTGCAAGGGGGGGGGGGCAGAGCATCTGAATGACTGCTGAGGGTTTTATGGGGGGGGATAACTCCTCCCCCCCCAGAGCTATAAGAGTCAGACGTTTTCAGACCCCCCATAGAGCATTCAACAGTCAGTCAGACTCACTGGGGAGGTGTTTCTGACTGCTTAAAGGACGGGTGTCGCGAAAAAAATAAAATGTTATATCAATTTGCTTTTAGTGTTTTATTAAAAAATGTTTTATTTATTTGTGTGTTTGTGTTTAACTTTTTTTTATTTTTGAACTTTTTCTTGTCTATGCGGGCTGCCATTTTTTTTCCATCTCTGTATGTGTCGATTAACGACACATACAGACATGGAATACGGCACATACTGGCCCATAGTGAATGCGAACGGGACCCGTTCCATTCACTATGCTGTACGCCGTCTGTGTGGGAACGGTGTGGGAACGGCGCTCCCACACAGTCCAAATTGAAGGTCTTCGGCCGAGCGACGTCCGGCGCCATTTTCTTGTGGACCGGAACCCGCGGCCGGACAGTAAGATTACTACTTCCGGTCGCGGCTTCCGGACTTGTGTTCTGATGCAAGCACTTGGAGCGGAGGGAGCGGTCTACGGGCTCAATAGAAAGTGTATGAGTCCGTACACCGCTCCAAGTAAAGACGATCAGAAATTAAGTGGAACAATGCTCACCTGAGCACTTCTGCCACTTTGTTTTAGTGATCAGTGGGGGTCCCAGTGATCGGACCCCCTTCGATCAAAACTTCTGACATATCACTATGACACGCCAAATGTTTTTTAAAAGTTTAGTTACCCCTTGGGGACTAAGTTTATTGGTCTGAGTTAATGTATAGGGCTGGGGTCTTAATTTTCTTAGGGGTTTGGTCTGGTGTATAAAACAATATAGGGTGTTTAGTTAATGAATTTTTGTGTTGCTATAGACGCTGAAAATGGCTGCAGAATCGAGCGGCAAAGATTTCACTTGTGAGTAATTTGATTTATAGAAGATCTGTCACCTCTCCTGACATGTCTGTTATAGGAAATCCTTGTATTCCACATAAAGTCTTTGTGTACCCAGGACTAATAGACAAATGCATGTTACCATTCCCCTTGTCAGGAGGATGTGTCCCTACACAGTGTGATACTGTCAGCGATGGTTGGAGACTGTCAGTATGTAGGGAAACAGCCCTTTGACAAGGGGAATCGTAACACTCATTTGTCAATGCTCACACAGAAAGGTGGTGTTTAATATAGACATGGCGTGGCAGGGCGGTGGTGGAGAAGGGGGGCCCAAGCTTGTGGAACAGCCCAGAGCCTATGGTCTACTTAATTCGCCACTGCCTATACAGATGGTAATATCGATGGTCTGTATAATATATAATACCTAGATGTGTAGGTGTAACGGCCATTGCCGCCATTACAATTTTCTGGACCTCATACAGTGAAATGGTTCGTCCTCCCCCGATATACATGTATAATATAGCACATTTGAAGAGGGTGCAGAATTTTAGTTCGTATTATCATAATCAGTGCAATTAGTGTCAGAGCGCCCTTATAAACAGTGCCAACTAGTCAGTGCCGCCATTAGGGGTGTAAGAGTTTACTTCTTTTAGGCGAGGCATGAGCGGTGTAGATGTATCTCAGTATATTAAGTGCATTCTGATATCTCCATGTACTCATATATTTATTATTTATAGACACAAAAGTAGTAAAAACTCAGGAACATGTATTATACAAATATTATTTACATACATATCAGAAGGAAAACTCGACTATATATATATATATATATATATATATATATATATATATATATATATATATATAAATAAATAAAATTACTGAATATAGGAGAAATCTGCCCCTCACAAGTCTTTATAATCTCCTCCCGTTACCGGCGGGTACAATTAATGGTTTCTACCCTCCCCAATTTACTATAATTTCCACACAAATGCGCTTATTATAACATTACATTACAGTTTCTGATGAACTATGGGCACCAATGCCAGCCCCGATATACCCGTCACATCACCTGCACCATCCCCCATCTACTAATAATACAGCACTAGAAGATCCGCCATGAAGTTCTCTCTCATTCCTATGGACACTAGACTGGCACTCATGATGCCCACATCAGACATGTTAGAGCAGGTCCATGGGCCACTGCCAGACAGGTGGCACCTGAGGATTCCATGACCTCTGACATCATGTGACCGGCACACGACTAACTGCCATTTACTTTTAACTGTCGACGGAAGCGATCTGACTGAAGTCTATAGAGTTGAAGAAATTATCGAAAATGGCGTCCAATGGACACGGAGAAGACGGCGAGAAGAAGAGAAGAGGGAAGAGGACAGCGTCATCGGATTCAAGGAGATCACGAAGAAGAGGAGAGGAGCCAAGGACAGAGGATTGGAGGAAGAGGAGCCAAGACCTGGGAGCAGCCAAGACCATGGAACATCCAGCCCCTATGCCAGGCTTACCATCAGCTGCTTCACCATCCACCAGGTCCTGAGTAGAACCAGCTTTGGCAAAGTGAGTATAATATCTTATATTTAATTTTAAAGGGACAGTAAAGCTAAAGTTTCTATTTCATCTCCATCTATTGTTCTCTGTTATCAGCAATGTCATGCTGGATGGATGCTGATTGTAGTGATGTCTGATAAGATGGCACCATTTAATGCATGTACCAACATATTGTACTGGAAAACATAAAAAAATTATTTTGTGGTAGAATGGGGGGGGGGGCGCAGCAATTCATCCATTATTTTTGGGTTTTGTTTTCTTGGCGTCTATGGAGCAGTAAAAACATGTTAACTTTATTCTGCGGATCGATACGAATACAACAATACCAAATTTATATTGTTTCTTTTACATTCACAAAATAAAAACAATTTGTCCAAAAAATAATCTGTGTTTTGTGTCGTTTGACTTTTTGATTTTCCGTTCAATATAGCGGTATGAGGACTTGTTTTTTGCGGGGTATCATTATTGGTACCATTCTGGGAGATATACAACTTTTTAATTACTTTTTAATAAAAGTGAACTTTTAATATTTCATTTTTGTACATTACTTAAAACGTTTACATTTTGTTTTTTAGTCCCACTAGAGACTTGAACTTGCGATCATTAGATTGCTGGTTAAATACAGTGTGATATTTATGTCTTACACTTTATTGAGCTTTTAGTCACTATTGACTACGGCATCTATGCGCTGAAATGTACATTTACGGCAAAGGTCAGTAAAGTGTTAAGACCTCTACAATACAGCACCCAATATCAGACACTGCATTATGCCGGGAGCTCAGCTTTGTTCTGCTGTAGGATCCTGGGCACTACCAGGCTGGTGGACCACTCCTGTTCCTTCTTCTCTTGAGGATTCTTCATTTGTTTTCCCCAGGTGGTCCTGGCATCAGTCCCCGGCCGAAACACCTACATGGCCGTCAAGATGATCACCAAATGGGACAATGCGGACGAAATAATGAGAAGGCGGCGGATACTCCTGGCGGCCAGAGACTGCCTGTTCCAATGCCACCTCAATGCCGCACATCAGTCTGAGGAGCGGGCATATTTCATCACGGAGTATCTGTCCGGTGGCAGCCTGGAGGCTTTGATCAAGATGTGTGGCTGCTTGAACATCGGCAACGTAAGTCGAGTAAATAATCAGGAGACTGAGGGGGGTGGAAAGAAGAAAAGGTGAGTGGGTAGGTCAGATGAAGCACAATGCAGAGAATGCAGAATACAGGCTGCCATAAACAGCGCCTCTTCTCTGCTAGAGACCACATGCAATCCATCAAAACATGATATTAGGGAATTGATAGAGGAATAATTAATGATATTGAGACTCCGCTCTGTTCTCCCCCATCAGGTTCTACACTGCAGAGATGATATGTGGCCTCCAGTTCCTCCATGGACACAACATCGTCCACCGGTAAGCACAACTTCCCCCTTCTCTCTGTCTCCTTTACATGCTGGAAATAATGCACCCAGCTTTTCTAGAGTCCTGAACAGCTATTCTGCCTGGTGGTGCATTGACCCATCCCCCGTCTCCTGGATCACTGGGCAGATTTGTCATTCTCTCTTATTTCTTTGCAGAGATCTAAAGCCGGAGAACATTATGTTGGATGCAGATGGCCACATCTGTATCATCGACCTGGGACTGGCCCAAGATGGCGTCACCGCCTCCAATAAGATCCGTGGAGTGATGGGAACGTTCCATTACATGGCCCCCGAGATGCTTCATAGAAAAAATACGGCATGGCAGTTGACTGGTGGAGCCTGGGAATTGTGGTATCCAGGATGGCAGGAGCACGCTCCCCATTTTACAACGGCCCTGTCAAGCAAATGACTTTCAAAGCCATCACCACTGCGAAGCCTAAATTTCCAACTTGGCTTAATGCTGACATGAAACATCTGTTCAAAAGACTGGTTCGTAAAAATCCTAAGACGCGCCTAGGTGTGTGCGGGAACATCAGAGAGCATCCATTTTTCTCCACCATCGGCTGGGAGGAACTGCAGAAGAGGAGGGCACGACCGCCATTTACACCATTTGTGCCAGTTCTGGAGAACCAACATCTGAAGTGGCCGGAGAATAACAAAGCCCTTCACCCCTTGGCCTCATTCAGCTTCATGTCACCGAGCTGGAACCGATAAGATCTCAGGACAAGGGCCAAGAACTTAATCCCTCCTGACGCGTGTCTCATGTCTCTGCTGCTGTATGTCACCTTGGCTGCCTAGATCATCATCTCTCCGTACCATCTTCATGCCACACCTCTGCCATCTTGCTACTGCCCCAGGACTTTGACTTTGCATCCTTCAATCCTGGGCTGGCTTATGACATCACTCCAGCCTCTACACCCCCCAGGAGCGGCCTGTGCTTAGTTTCCATCTGGAGAGATCAGGAACAATGGCCGCGTGTTGTAGTCCTAGGGCCGGAGCGGCTATTATACCTGATTTCACCTCAGTACAGGCCAGGTAAGTAATACACCAACATCACCCACACTACATGATAAGTATAGACACCCACACTACATGATAAGAATAGACACCCGCACATAGACACATAGTACAGATAGATTAGACATCAGCCTTTGATCCTGGGATTATTCTGATCGCCATAATTGGGGTCAGGAAGGAATTTTCCCCCCTTTAATGTGAGGACAATTGGCTCATTCCTCAAAGTGGGTTTTTGCCTTCCTCTGGATCAACACGGCCTTAAATTAGTTTAAGGAGATATCAGTAATAAGTAAGAACACACATAAGTAACATAATATAAATAAATTTAATTTTTTTAATTTTTTTTTCTCCATACACATGTTACACATCAGCCTTTGATCCTGGAAATCATTCCGATCGCCATATTTGGGGTCAGGAAGGAATTTCCCCCCCTAATATGAGGACAATTGGCTCATTCCTCACAGGGGGTTTTCGCCTTCCTCTGGATCAACACGGCCTTTAGATAGGTTTAGTATAATAGATAAATAAATGACACATGCATATACACAGTAATATAATAATAGTAATCTTAATACTTATATAATAATTTCCTAATAATCAAATATAACCTCCCTTCTTATCTGTAAATAAAACTTTCCTTTTACCCCCCTACATCTTTGTGCTTGTTTTTTATTCCCATTGGACGTCTATGTAGTAAATGTTGTATAGGCCCCGATGTCTTAGGGCTTATTCAGACGAACGTGTAATACGTCCGTGCTACGCGCATGATTTCCACGCGCCTCACACGGACCTATGTTAGTCAATGGGGCCGTTCAGGCTGTCAGTGATTTTCACGCAGAACACGCTGTGTGTCTGCACTGCCAGAAGCTGGGAGTTCTGAAGAGAAGTGGATGATACTTCTCGTCAGAACGCCCAGCTAGTAAAAGAAGTAAAAACGCCCCGATGTACGCACATAATACACGCCCAGTTGTACTTTTACTTTTCAACACGCCCAGTTGTACTTTTGCAAGCCTCATTTGCATAAATACAAAAATGGTCATAACTTGGCCAAAAATGCTCGTTTTTTAAAAATAAAAACGTTACTGTAATCTACATTGCAGCGTCTATCTGCTGCAATAGCAGATAGGGGTTGCAAAATCTGGTGACAGAGCCTCTTTAAGCTTTAGTTACATAAAATTGGAAAACCCCTTTAAATGAGGAGGGTACTGGAGACCATGGATAGACACACAGGAAGTGGATTAATTATTGGTAGTACTAGAGTGAGCTGGTGCCCACAGGTATCTAATGGTAAATACGGTCCTGGTGGGCGCCACACCTTTACGTGTATATATATGACACGCCAGAAAATGTCATATAGGAAAAACCTCCAAGTCCGTCCCGTGGAAATACAGAACTTACTATATGGGGATCATATGTGTTATGTCGCTGGAAGAAACCCTGTAGCACCAGAACCAATGGAACATGAGGATGAGGAGGACGCCACTCCATGTACTGCCCATCACCCCCATCTTCCCAAGCTCTTCACACCACCTGTGAGTCTACGGCTACTCCATGGTCTTCAACAGAGCCCACCGCAAGGCAGGTTGGATTTGGCTGCATAGAACCCAGGTTGCTATAACAGAATTTGGTGTTGGACAAAATTGCAGAGCAGATAGAATTGTTTTCAATTCATTGTATATTTAATGGGAACCTGGCAGGTAATTGTAACGCCTTGAACCGCCACCATGTGGTAATACACGACCTGACAATATTTCCAAATGTATGGTTTTTTCAGATCAACTTTTAAAATGGTGCACACTATATCATAATTACTCATTAAAGGGTCATGGGGGCAGTGCCAATATACTGAAAAGTCACATAGTCCTGCGTCCAAACCCACCTTTCCTTGTTCGATTGACATCCCCATGGCTGATACAACTTTCTCGGATGCGCCATTGCCTTGTACTACTTTGGCACGCACCATGCAGCAAGGTGTACTCTGCCCGGCTTCATCGCTGCACCGAGAATGCCAGGGGAGTACAAGGCAATGGCGCATCCGCAAGAGTTTGAGGAGGCTGGTAGTGATGTAGAACAGTCAGGGGGATGTCAATCAAATCTGGGGGGCGCTATTTCAATTTTCACCTCAGGCAGCAGAAAACCTAGATTCGGCACTAAGACTGCATGCCACTTTAGGCCTGCAGCCTAAAAGGCGGTGGGAAGACTCCCTGCACAGGCTGGCATGATGACATCACTGCCTCACGCTGATCTGTGCATGTGTCCCGACCAGAGCCTGTGCAGTGCTCTGTCCGTCACAAGAACAAGTCAAGGTAAGTACAATATTTTTTTTGGGGGGGGGCTGTGTGGCACTATATACAAGGGGGGAACAGGGTGGCACTATATACAAGGGGGGGCAGGGTTGCACTATATACAAGAGGGAGCAGGGTGGAACCATATACAAGGGGGAGCAGGGTGGCACCATATACAAGGGGGAGCAGGGTGGCACTATATACAAGGGGCGGAGCAGGGTGGCACTTTACAAGGGGCGAGAAGGATGGCACTACATACAAGGGGGTAGCAGGGTGGCACTATATATAAGGGGGGGCTCTGTGGCACTATACAGGGGGGCTGTGTGGCACTACACAAGGGGGAGCTGTGTGGCACTATATACAAAGGGCTGTGTGGCACTATCTACTAAGGGGGGCTGTGTGGCACTATATACAAGGGAGGGGGCTGTGTGGCGCTATATACAGGGGAAGCTGTATGGCGCTATCTACAGTGGGGGCTTCATGGCGATATCTACAGGGGGGCTGTATGGCACTATCAACAAGGGGGATGTGGGGGCGCTATCTACAAGTGGAGTATGACACTGTCTACAGGGGTGCTGTATAGCAGTGTCTACAGAGGGGCTGTATGGAAGAATCTACAGGGGGCACTATCTATAAGGGCGGCTGTGTGTGGCACATAGGGGGGGGGCCCAGTCAAAAGTTTGCTATGGGGCCCAGTCTTTCCTAGTTATGCCCCTGGATCAGCACATGCATACACACCTCTGCCAACCATGACGTACATGTATGTCAAATGACGGGAAAGGGTTGATAAATTTGAGACAAATTATTTCAATTATCTCCTTTACTTAGACTGGTAAGATACGCTATTCTTAGTAAATGTGGCCACTGTTCATGAGAGTGAGTTATTGAAGTTTATCTGTACCCCCATAGTGCTAGATTTACATGCCCCCATTCCAGCCCCAGATGCCCCATAATGCAAGCCAAACATATCCCTATACTTACCAGAGTGCTCCTCACTATTAGCCACGATTAACCACATGCCAGCCACAGACGCCCTCTAAGATGCCTGCCAAACATGTCTCTATAACAACCACAATGCCATCACTGTCAGCCACACATAAACTATGCCTGCCACAGGTGCCCCTATGATGCCAGCCACAAATGTTCCCCATGCTAACACCTTGTTTCCCCTATGGTAGTAGCATCATGTCTTTAAGACCCGTCCATGCTTATCTTCTGGGCGGGACTTCTCTCATCACTGCCTGTTAAAAGGAGTAGAGGTGTTATGGAATCCATAGTTTAGCAATTCCCAGAGTGAAATTTGATGGAATTGCTATGTGAGCGATTCCCCAAAGGCAACGGGAGACTGTTTGGAACAAGCGTTAAAGTAATCTGCTACCTGAAATCGGTCACAACTCTGATCAGCAGAGTCTACAGCTACTCCATGGTCTTCACCAGAGCCCACCGCAAGGCAGGTTGGATTTGGCTGCATAGAACCCAGGTTGCTATTACAGAATTCGGTTTTGGACAAGAGGTGCAATGAAAGCAATACCAGAACAGATAACAAGACAGCCAGAGGGTAAACAGAAAGTACAAAATCACACAGCTAGAGGATATCAGAAATTGCAGAGGTCAAAACCAGCCGGGAGCAGAATGTCCAAATCAATAGGAAAAGGGTAAATCCAGAGACAAGCCGAGGTCCAGTTCCAAAAGTTCAAATAGTCAAAGGCACAGGGTATATTCAGGAGCTTGAACAAACACATGTAAACAAGGTCAATCACAAGCAAAGAAGACAGCACCAAACCAGATTAAAATACTCCACCCTTCAATCTAATTTGAAGGAATACAGAGAAGTGAGATAGGCTCTGCAACTAAAATCAGAGTCGCCCAGAAGCTAGACTAGTAGTCAGGGCTGGCTCCAGGTTTATGTGGGCCCTTGGGCGAGACAGACTTATTAGGACACTTTGCGGGGGAACTCACGGCGGCTGTAAAATGGCAGCAAACATCACTTTGTGCCCCCATATAGACGTTAGGCCCCGTGTATGCCCGATATAGAAGTTAGGCCCCCAGTTTGTACCCCCATAAATTTAGTGCCCTCTGTAGATAGTACCACACAGCCCCCCTCCCAGGTAGTGCCACACATGTCCCCCCAGATAGTGCCACACAGCCCCCCTTCCTGATAGTGCCAAACAGCCCCCCTCCATGGTAGTGCCACACAGCCCCTCCCCTCCAAGGTAGTGCCACACCCCCTCCCAGTTAGTGCCACTCAGCTCCCCTCCCAAGTAGTGCTACACAGCCCCCCTCCCAGGTAGTGCCACACAGCCCCCCTTCCTGGTAGTGCTAAACAGCCGCACTCCCTGGTAGTGCCACACAGCCCCTCCCCACCAAGGTAGTGCCACACCCCCCTCCCATGTAGTGCCACAAAGACCCCTCCTCCCATGTAGTGCCACACAGCCCCCTCCTTCCAGGTAGTACCACACTGCCCCCTCCCTGGTAGTGCTACACAGCCCCCTCTCTAGTTGTGCCACACAGCCACCCTCCGTGGTAGTGCCACACAGCCCCCCTCCCTGTAGGTAGCTCCTTTGGGGTTCCCTCTAGGAGTGGAATCCCCAGCCAGAGCATTGCCGACGCTCTGGCTGGGGATTCCACTTCAGGAGAAGCCCCTGACGTCACTGTCCATATATGGACAGTGTTGTCAGGGGCAACACCAGACCCATAGTCCTGGGCAGAGCACTACTAGCACTGCCTGGGACTTCAGCTCTGCTTCTGACATCACTGCCCATATATGGATAGTGATGTCTGGAGCAGAGCTGAAGTAACGAGCAGAGCGCTAGTAAAGGCTCTGCTACGGTACTCCAGCTTTGGGGAAGCCCCTGACATCACTGTCCATATACAGAGGCTAGTGATGTCAGGGCAACCCCAGAGCCAAAGTCCCGGGCAGAGCGCTACTAGCACTCTGCCTGGGACACTAATCTGCTCCTGACAACACTGTCCATATATGGACAGTGATGTCAGGGGCTTCCCCCGAGACAGAGTCCCGGAGCAGAGCCGCTAGCGCTCTGCTTGGGACTCCTTCTCTCCTTCTTACATCACTGTCCATGTATGGACAGTCATGCCGTTGATGACCGCGTCAGCACCTGGCGCCTGAGTGGGCCATCCCAAGGGTAGTGGGCCCCGGCGCTTGCTGCCGGCCCTGCTAGTAGTCATGGTAGTCATGGTAATCTTAAAGGTACGGACGTTTCCTAACCAGAAGGACCTTTATGACATTACAGTCACATGACTACTGCCCTCTTTTTTCATTATTTACAATAATCATGTGACTGTGATGTAATTAAGGTCCTTCTGGTCTGTAAGCTCTTCTATGTAGAGAATAGGCCATAACCATTATCTAGAAGGGTGTATAATATATAAATCCTGGGTATTAGGTGTGGGAACAGTGTGCCCCCTGAGTATACTGGACTGTCTGTGTGCTTTCATTTCTGAGCTAGTTACAGGCTGTACGTTGCCAGGACGCTGGGCACCAGCAATAAACATCACCAGCAGAGCTGCTTATTGGCTGACTCTGCCAATGACGGCTATTGCTGCTCAGCAGTCTCTCACACACACATATGGCGTTGCTGGTTTATAGTGCATTTTCTTACACAAAATGCATTTTGTAAATCCAAAATACAGCAAAAATATGTCAAAATCACACAATGTATTACGTGACCACAAAAGTAAATTCTGTGATTACTAAATTTATTTTGTGACACAGAACCCATTAACTAATACATGCACATAGGTGGATAGTCACAAATATACAGTATAAACACAGATTTATCAAAAGTACACATGGCCCTCCTTCCCACACCCGTATTGTCAGGTCTATATTACCAGTTCATACTCTCCCTCCCCTTCCCTAGTGCCTATTGTATAATACAGTGTGTTACACCTCCATGCCCAGTGTCAGCTCTCTAAAACATGATGAGGTTGCAGTTTGCAGGGGTTTGGTAAGTGCTCTGCTTGGCTCTCCCGTTTCTCCTGCAGCAGGCCCCTTGGCACCCGGGCCCCATAGCAGTGGCGTGGTCTGTATAGATGGGGGGTGGGCTTTCAGAATCAATTCTTTGTAGACACTGAAGCGCCTAGGGAGAGTGTCAGGGACTGCAAGGGGTTAAGAAAGGATGGAACGGTTTAAAATAATGCCCAGGATCAGGATTGGTCAACAAGGGGTAAGAGGGGCGTGGTTAAGAAGATATAAGGCAGAGGTTTGGAGCAGGAAGCCCTCTTACCTTCAAGCTGCAGTGGAAGAAACACCTTTGCTGCTGCTGTGGAGATTCAGAGCGTGGTCGTTAAGAAGATGGCAGAGGAACTGTTGCGGAAGGTGGCACAGCGGGTAGCGGCAGAGGGGCCTGCCTGGCTGGAATCCCTGTTGGAGGAAGGAGAGAGGCGAGGAGCTGAGCGGGGCACGGAACAGTCGGGAGCGGCTACCCGAGGTAGGCCGCAGCGCGTTACACGCCCTCCGGTTAGACTAAGCCCTAGCCCTGTTGCTATGAGGGGTGCTGTGACTGCTGCACAGTCATGCGGTGGTCCCAGCAGGTCCCCTAGGCCTATGTCGACGGGTGCTTCGTCGGTCGACATAGTGCCCCCCTCCCCCCCGTCCACTCGTCGCGCTGGCGTCCTTCCCCATGGCGGTAAGAGGGCGGCTGTTAAACCGGCACGGGCACGGTACAACCCGCCTCGAGCTGCTGATGCGGGCGCGGAGGCAGCGGCCGACTATCGTGACAGTGGGGTGAATATGGCGGACTCAGGCGACTGGTCCGACATGGTCGCTTACCATGCGGCATGTTCACAGGAGCTGGGACTTGCTTCTGGGGCCTGTGTGCAGCCGGGGTCGGCGCCATCTTTCCCCGTGCTGTTCTCTACGCAGCCAGAATTGGCGGCGGGGGGAACAGGGGCGGGACGTCCTGGCAGGCGCAGTGCAGCCAGGACACAAGATGGCGGCGCACGAAAAAAGAAGATGGCGGCGGGTGCGGGGAGGCGGACGGTGAGCAAGCAGCCCAGCCAGGGGGCGGGGGCTTCTGCGGTGCCTGTCGCTTCTCCACCCCGGTCCCCCCCGGGCCCCTGTCAGCACGGGTCAGGGGCAGGGGGGGAGTGTGCTAGGAAAGATAGGAGTGAGGGTGTTTTGGATGCTATTTGCCCTTCTCCTGCCTTGTCATCTTTCTCTCCTGCAGGTCCAAGAAGGGAGCGTTCCAGGCGAGGGAGGAAACGCCGGGCTGGTGGACATCGCCGGCACGGCCATCATGGACGTCGCAGGTCAGGTGACGGGAAGAGGCGTGGTCGACGGTATTCCTCGTCTTCCAGCGATGGTTTCTCCTCCTCGTCTGCGACGACGTCCGCATCATCCGGATCATGGAGGAGGTCGTCGAGGAGATCCTCACGGCCGCAGAGACGCAGTCGACGCCGGGAGGTGCAGCGCTTGTCGGTGGATCAGGAGCAGCTGTCCCAGGTTGTACCTCCCGCCGGGCCGGTGGAGGAGGTGCAGGCCGTGGTTCCAGTGCCGCGGCAAGTGGCTGAAGGACCCTCTGGAGTCGGTGGGACCTCTGGGAGCGGTGAGTCGGCCTGCGGTGACGCATGGCTTAATAAACCTAATGCAGCGGGTGCGGATTTGATTTCTGTTTTAAAAGCCGTGGTGGCTGGGTTGAAAGTGAATGAGGGACCGTCGTGTCCCTCTGTGCCACCAGAGGGAGCTATGCCCCCGTCTGAGAAAGAGAATGCTTTAGCTAGTTTGACGTTTAGAGATTCATTGTTTTGTGGAGTCGCTCCTCTCGGGACTCATTTGTCAGCTGAGGTCAAGGACAAGATTTGGAGGAATGAATTTGTGGATATTTGGTCCTTGGTCTCGGTGGAGCAGGTGACTGTCGACAAGGAGCGGGGCTTTGAGAGAAGTTCGGATAGGAAAGCAAAAGTAGCGAAAACATTTGGCAACTGGGTACAGTGTTACGCTACACTGGCTCATGTTATTTGCCAACGCTATCCTGGGAAAGGGGCCGAGTTGTTTGTCTATTTTGACACAATTTTCAGCGCCCACAGGCTGCACGGTGGTGCGGCCTGGTGGCGATATGATGAAGAATTTCGGCGACGTTTGGCTTTGTCGTCTGATATTAGTTGGGCGACGAAGGCAACGGACGTGTGGTTGCAGCTTATTTTAGCGCAAGGGAGTAGGCAACAACGCCCCTTTCCCAGTGCGGCCGCAGCACCGGGCCCCGCCCCTGGAGTTGCGGCCGCTAGGCCCACAGGTGCCTGTTGGCTCTACAATGAGGGCCACTGTCGTTTCTTTGCCACGTGCAAATTTCGACATGAATGCTCCATCTGTGGGGGCGCTCATTCGGCGCTCCGGTGTTTCCGGAGAGGTAAGCAGCCGGTCAAGGCACCTCCTTCCGGCGCAGCGGAGAACGCCGGTGAACGTGCTCGAGATGGGCCCATGGTTAGAGCGGTACCACAGGAGGCGGGAAGCAGAGGTGCTCACTAACGGGTTTTCGTTTGGTTTTGAGATTCCTTTTGAATATTCTGCGACATTGTCATTGGCTGACAATTTGAAGTCGATCAATGAGAATGTGGGCATTGCGCGGCTAAAATTAGCTAAAGAAGTGGAATTAGGAAGAATGGCAGGTCCATTCAGCGAGCCGCCGTATACGAATCTGCGAGTTTCCCCCCTTGGTTTAGTTCCAAAGAAGGAACGAGGAAAGTTTAGGCTGATTCATCACCTTTCTTTTCCTCGCGGTGGTTCTGTTAATGACGGTATTTCTAGGGCGGAGGCGGCGGTTTCGTATACGTCTTTTGATGTTGCAGTAAGGTTGGTACAGGCGGCTGGACAAGGGGCGTTGTTAGCCAAATCTGATATTGAAGCGGCCTTTCGTTTGCTGCCGGTTCATCCGGAGTGTTTTCACCTGCTGGGTTGTTGTTTAGACAAAGGGTTTTACGTGGATATGTGCCTTCCTATGGGTTGTTCAATATCATGCAGTTACTTTGAGATGTTTGCGTCATTTTTAGAGTGGGTAGTTCGTTTGGAGTCTGGTTGTGACTCGGTCATTCATTATCTGGATGATTTTCTTTTTGTGGGTCCGGGGGGCTCTGGGTTGTGCAGCACGTTGCTGAGAGTGTTTCGACAGGTGATGTCGCGTTTCGGGGTACCTATTTCCGAATATAAGACGGAAGGTCCTGTAACGGTTTTGTCATTTTTGGGTATCGAAATAGATAGCGAGCGGATGATTTTTCGGTTGCCGGATGATAAATTGGCAAGGCTAGTGACGCAGGTTGACCAGGTCATGGGGTCGAAAAAAGTGACGTTAAAACAGTTACAGTCGTTAATGGGATTGCTGGTGTTTGCTTGTCGTATAATTCCGATGGGTCGTGTTTTTCTAGGCGTTTGTCTTTAGCCACTAGAGGTATCTCGAAGCCAAATCATTTTATCAGGGTAACCTCTTGTATGAGGAAGGATTTGTTTGTCTGGCATTCTTTTTTGAGTTCGTTTAACGGGAGGTCGGTGTGTCAGGACGCTGAGTTGTCTAATGTAGATTTGGAATTATTTACGGATGCAGCCGGAAGTGATGGTTTTGGAGCAATTTTGGGCCGAAGTTGGTGTAGATCCCCTTGGCCCTTGCATTGGAGTGATTTGGGAGTCTTACGTAATTTAACGCTATTGGAATTGTTTCCTATTATAGTTGCAATAGAGTTATGGGGTAGCGTGATGGTGAATAAGAGGATTGTATTTTGGACAGACAACATGGCGGTGGTGCATGCGGTGAACGGGTTGTCGTCTAGTTCGTTGCCGGTATTAACTTTATTAAGACGGTTGGTTTTGAAGTGTTTGCGTTTGAATGTGTGGTTTCGTGCAAAACATGTTCCGGGTGTCAGTAATGTGATGGCTGATGCTTTGTCTCGTTCACAGATGTCCCGGTTTCGGGAATTGCACCCGGCAGCTTTGGCAGAAGGGGTGTCCCCCCCCCTTCACTTATGGGCCCTGGTCGAGGACAACTTATGAGACTGTTGAGGGGTTCGGTGGTACCGGCGACTTGGAAGAGTCATTGCAGAGCGTGGGATCGGTGGTTGGAGATTGCGGGGAATGACTTCCCATCACAGGAGGGGTGTCACCTGGACGTCACGTTAGCAAGTTTGGTACAAATACGTCAGGAAGGGGGTAGTGCGGCCACGGCGAGCAAGTTTTTAGCAGGAGTGGCCTTTATGTTAAAATTGTGGGGATGCAGAGATGTTACAAAAGAATTTGTAGTTCGGCAGTCTTTAAAAGGGTGGAAAAAAGAGGCGTGTTCAAGGGACACGAGGCGGCCAGTATCTTTTTCACTTTTGGGTCGGCTTCTAGCCGTTTTATGTTTTGTGTGTCGGGATGAATATGAAGTGTCCTTGTTCGGCGCGGCGTTTTCGTTGGCTTTCTTTGCCGCTTTGCGGGTTAGTGAGCTGGTTCCGCACAGAGTAAGTGCGAGCGGTGGTCTTCTCGGATCGGATGTAGTAACGTTGGGAGATTCTCTCAGGGTCTGTGTGCGGAGGTCAAAGACTGATGTGGTAGGAAAGGGGGCTTGGCTGTCGATTGGGAGGATTGGGGGGCAGTGTTGCCCGGTAAAATGGGTCCAGGAATTCGTGTTGGTCCGAGTGCCCGGGACGCAATTCTTGATCCATCAGGATGGATCCGCGATGTCGCGTTTTCAATTTGAGGCGATTTTTAAGGCCGGCTTGAAGTATCTAGGTTTGCCGCCGGGCGAGTTTGGTACACATTCATTTAGGATAGGTGCGGCAACTGAGGCGGATGCCTTGGGCTTGGATTCAGCGGCTATCATGAGTCTGGGTAGATGGCGCTCTAATAGCTATAAGTCATATGTGCGACCTGATCTGGTTTTAAAGATGGTGTAAGCTGGAAGTTTTCATAAGAAAGGTCGCCCCCTCCCCTTCCCCCCCTCCCCTTCCCCCCCCCCCCCTGTTTTTCCTTCCTGTTATATGGAGTGTTATGTTAACCCTGCCTGTAATTTTCATTTGACCGGAATGTAGCTTAATTTCTTTGTTAGGGTTGCGGCGCCCCCAAGTGTGGATCTTGGGGCATTCGTATGTGCATTGGGCAGCGGTTCGAGCGGGTCGAAGGCCATTAGGTCCGAATTTGGGCCTCGCACAGGCCGACGTCCATTGGAGAGGTGTCCGGGGATTACGGTGGGTGCAGTTACTGCCAGAAGTAGTGGCAGTTACAAGGCACACGTACGGACCTGTTGTCCTAATCATCCATGCGGGTGGAAATGATATCGGCCAAGTGAAAATGGCCGAGTTATTGTCAATTATACGAACTGATTTGGCGCGTTTTCGGGATCTGTTCGCCCGTTGCGTGATAGTTTGGTCCGAAATAGTGGCGCGCACGGTGTGGCGAGGAGCGAGGAATATGGCAGCTTTGGAGAGAGTGCGCAGGTTAATTAATGTGCGGGTGTCGCGGTTCATTCGCTCTATAGGGGGGATCGGGTTGCGACACCAATCCCTGGAGGGGGATAATGCAGATCTGCTGGCACCGGATGGAGTGCATCTGAATGATATCGGGCTCGATATCTTTTTATTGGATCTCTTGGATGGTGCCGAGAGAGGGCTGGCGTTGCTTGGTGGGGGTGGTCGGGGGACTGAGTAGGTTTCTCAGTTCCCCCTTCTTGGCGGAAAGTACGGCAGATGAAGACGGAGGTAGCACCCTACATGCCTGATGGAGACAGGGAGCATCGGCATTTCAGGAGGAGAGGAAATAAATAAATATATATATGTCTTCATGCCGATGGTTGTAAATAATAATAAAGCTGTGGCCACTTCCACATTTGCATAAAGAAGGTGTTGGTGTGTTAATTCAAAGAAGGATGGTTAAGGTCCTGGGCAGGTAAAGTGGATAATGGGTCCTTGCAGTCTTGTAGACACTGAAGCGCCTAGGGAGAGTGTCAGGGACTGCAAGGGGTTAAGAAAGGATGGAACGGTTTAAAATAATGCCCAGGATCAGGATTGGTCAACAAGGGGTAAGAGGGGCGTGGTTAAGAAGATATAAGGCAGAGGTTTGGAGCAGGAAGCCCTCTTACCTTCAAGCTGCAGTGGAAGAAACACCCGCCCTCCCTCCCCTGGTGGTTTTGGTTTTGTTTTGGTTTTTTTTAAAAAAAATTTCTACGGTTATATTCTTGTTCTGGCGTTTTTTTGGTTTTTTCGTAGATGTCACAGCTGGCGGAAAGTACGGCAGATGAAGACGGAGGTAGCACCCTACATGCCTGATGGAGACAGGGAGCATCGGCATTTCAGGAGGAGAGGAAATAAATAAATATATATATGTCTTCATGCCGATGGTTGTAAATAATAATAAAGCTGTGGCCACTTCCACATTTGCATAAAGAAGGTGTTGGTGTGTTAATTCAAAGAAGGATGGTTAAGGTCCTGGGCAGGTAAAGTGGATAATGGGTCCTTGCAGTCTCTAGTAGGTCCAAGGCCTAAGCCTATGCGGCTATATGTGTCTGTCCAAATATGCCCCCATAGCAATGTGCAGATGACCCCATAACATGGCGCTTACCACAGATGATCCTGTTGTTTTTTTTTGCTTGCAACTTTTTGTCACAATTATGATTTTACCAGGATTTGTGCGTAACTTAATCTTGCCATGTAACCCTACACTATAGGTCTGCTAACACGTTGCAATTTTTATTACCATTTAAACAATTCCAATCGTTTTATTATAAGTGATAATTGTAAATGCACAAAATTATACAATATTGTTTGCCGTTGCGGCAAAAAAATGATCATTAATGTCTACAACCATTTATGGTACAAATTATTTGAGCAAAGTTTTGAATAGGCCCTTTCAGTGACTTCTATTCATTGTTGCTCACTATTTACCCAGTGAGCGTGTTGTCCTTTAGGGAGTATCAACTGAGATTGTACTTTGTTCAACAAATCTCTTAGGCATGGCAGTACATGTTTCCTCTGTGCTAAATTACATTCCTCATGTCAAGTTCATGGCGGCTTGATTTTATGTTAATTTTTGTAACCTGTGATGATAATTTTGGGTTAATAAAGTTTTTTGTAAAACATTTGTGGTATAGTATTTGAGATTTGGAAGTTTTATAGGTATTAGTAAATGACTAATTCACTGACCTCACGTAACCTGCTGGGCATGGTTGGGAATTTGTAATATTGTGCTATGTGCTGCAAAAACAGTGTAATTGTAGAAAAATTGATCCACCTTCTAAAATCGGCCATTCACATGAAATAACTGTTGGCCGTCAGCAATTTCTCCTGACTCCATCATAAACATGCGTCCTTGGCTCATTATCTTCCCCATTACTTTGCTTCAATAAAAGCCACCCCATACCTCCCATCTGTCCTGTATTCAGCGGGACATTCCCGGATTCAGCGGAACAGTCCCGGATTCCAGGAAGTGTCCCGCTGTCCCGGGCGGCCGGTAGTCTGTCCCAGGGTCAACTGTATCTGCGTATCTATATATGGATAGTAGGCAAAGAATAGAAATAGAGGCAGCACTCCAAAGGTCAAAAAATGGATTTTTGTTCACCCATCTATGTGATAGAAAGCAACGTTTCAGCTGCTCAATGCAGCCTTTGTCAAGCCGCTTGATAGAAATTTTATTTTTCCAGTGCTGCCTCGAGTCCGAAAACGTTGGGAAACCCTGTACTAGGCTACAGGATCACGCCGGTCTACGCAAGGATCCCGTCGTGGAGCAGCTCAGTTCGTTGTGGGAACGGGGCCTAGGTGAGTAAAATTTTTGTTTTTGTTTGGGGGCACTGTCTGAAAGGGGGAATTGTTTGGGGTGTATGGCACTGTCTACAAGGGAGAGGTGGGGGGGCTGTATGGCACGATCTACAAGGAGGAGGTGGGGGATTATGGCACTGTCTACAGGCAGGCTGTATGGCAAAATCTACAGGGGGGCACTATACTGTGTGGGGGCCACTAAGCGGACATTATACTGTGTAGGGGTACTACAGTGGGCATAATACTGTGTGCATAATTAGAGGACAAAATACTGTGTCCTTGAAGGGGTTGTAATATATTAGATTATTATATATTATTATTATACTGTATGGGGGCATTAATATACTGTATGGGGGCATTCTAATTTTTTATGGGGCATTTTTTTTAATGATGGAGTGAGGCACCGAAAGATCATTTCGCACGGGGCGCCATCTATCCTAAGGCCGGCCCTGGATGCAATCATTGGTTAACCTTACACACATCAGCACCTTGATCAGAGGATTGCATAGGACTGATCCCTCATAAACCCATGCTGATATGGAGTTGCACCTTTATTCTCATTGAGATACTCTAGGATAGCATTACTTGAAACATTTTACCCACAATAGAGGTTAAGCTTACACGCCTATCATTTCCAGCAAATTTTTAGACCCCTTTTGAATATTGGTACTACATTTGCTAAGCTCTAGTCCTGTGGAACAGACCCTGTCATTATAGAATCCTTAAATATAAGAAATAAGGGTCTGTCTATTATTGTACTTAATTCCCTTAGAACACGGGGGTGTATGCCATCTGGACCTGGTGATTTGTCTATTTTAATCTTTTTAAGACGGCTCTGCACTTCTTCCTGGGTAAGACAAGTGACATTTAATGAATAATTTACTGTATTCCTCTGCATTTCACCTGACATTTAAATCTCCTCTGTGAACACAGTGGAGAAAAAAATAGTGTAATAAATTTTCTTTTTTCTTACTTAGGTCACATTTACATCGCGTTTGTGCTATCCGCCGAACTTATACTTTTTAAACACAAAAAACGTATTGAAACGTATAGCTCAGCATATACATTGACTATAATGGGTCAAACGTAGACCAAAATAGCATCCGTTTGATCCATGTTTGTCATGGTTTACGTTGGGATACTGTTTTTTGAAAGTACTGAAAAGCGTAGTCTGCTACTCTATTCTGTACTTAAAAAAAAAAGGTATGCGCGACTTAACTTTTTTTTAGCATTGATGTCAATGGACGATGTATGAAAATGTAATGCTATACGTTTGTATCAGTTTACTTACAGTAATTCTATCTGTTTTTTTTTTTTTTCTATCAATGTTCACTTTAAAAAAACAAAAACGTATCGTTATTTTAGGTAAAAAATGGACAGAAACGTATACCGACGTATGAGTATACGCTAAACGTACACGCCATAAAAAAACAGACGTAACAGAAAATGGTACATGTTTGTATACGTTTTCAATGGTCCACGTTTTTATTAAAAAAACATACGCTTGGCGGATAGCACAAACGCGATGTGAATGGGGCCTAAGGCTGTGTTCACATCTGCGTCAGTGCTCCGTCCCAACGTTCTGTCTGAGCTTTCCATCAATGTATCCCTGATTGATACAAACTGAAACCATTGATTTCAATGGTAACGGATTTCGATGCAAATGTTGTGCATGGGTTCCGTTGTTGTAACAGAATCGACTATGGTATTGATTACGTCAAAACGACGGAGCATACCTCCTCATTACTTAGAGGGTCAACACTTTCCGTTTTAACCTTTTTAGTATTTATGTAATAGAGGAACATTGTAGGGTTACTTTTACTCTTTTTGGCAATGAGTCTCTCTCTGTCTCCAGCTTTGCTGTCTTTGCCTGTTTTTTATAATTCATTTTGTTCCCTAAAGCTTTTTAGCGCTTCTTCACTGCCTTCCTGTTTTACTATGGTTTCTTTTTATGCCCCCTTTACATTTTACATTTTACATTTTACATTTTATTCCCATAAGGTATGTATCTCTAACAATAAAAATGGAAGATGCTTTTAAAAATATCCCATTTAGTATCAGTACTCTTATTGTTAAGGACATGTTGTATGATAATAGAGAGTGCTCTATTGCAGCCAGACAAAAGTATAAAAATGTAGATTTCAAATTTATTAGCCATTGAAACTGAGCACTAGGGGGCACTGTTGTACCTTTGTATGCTTACTGTACATTATACTTTCTAAAAGTGACAGATCTTTTCTACTTACTTGAGTGTCAATTCATCTAAATATGAAAGAAGTCAGAAAACATCCTAAGTAGAAAACAGCGAGTAGATTTATAAATAATGTTTCGCCATGCCAATTCCTGTGTAAAAATATCAGTCAATTGAGCAACGTAGGCAGCAGATTTTCTGTTCTGAAACAGGCACAAGCTCTGCACCCGATCAAACTTGTCGTACATGTGTTTCGCTTTTTTATTACCAAATTTTTTTGTGAGACAAGTCTTCTGACATTCGTATATAGGTTTCACAGCAGTGACTAACAATACCCACGACACCCCTACCCTTTATAAATGCCATAAGTCTCAGAGGCTTCCAAAGAAATGCAATAATTTTTACTTCGCTCTTGCGACACATTGTAAAACTACAACTCCCAGCATGTTGGCTGTCAGGACTTGCAGACCGTAGTTGTAAATCTATCACTGACTAGTTGGGTTCAGCTTCCTTTTCCTGTTATTATATCAGTGTAGAAAAGTGGGAATAGAATTACAGCTGCTCTATTCTCTGTGACCATCAGAACTACTGTGCGCAGTGGCGTAACTACCGTCGTAGCAGCCATAGCGGCTGCTACGGGGCCCGCGGCATGAGGGGGCCCGTGTTGCCCGCCGGCACGGGGCCCCACCATGGCCGGAGGCTCCGCTAGCAGCCGCTATGGCTGCTACAGCGCGACGCCACTGAACACTACGGCAGAGAAGGGAGGTATCTCCCCGCTCTGCCATTAAACAAAAGACATGTATCCCCTATCCACAGGATAGGGGATATATGTGTGATCGCTGGCAGTGATAGGGAGAACGGGAGACCGAAAGTCCCCTGAAGTTCTCCATCACAAACCTCGGACTTCCGGGGTCTGTGTCGGCAGCTCCGTAGAAATGAATGGAGCGCCGGTCGCGCTTGTGCGCATGTGTGACCAGCGCTCCTTTCATTTCTATTGAGCTGCGCAGACGCCGGAGGTCAGAGGTTAGTCATGGAGAACTTCGGGGGACTTTCAGTCCCCCGTTCTCTCTATCGCTGCCAGCGATCACACATGTATCCCCTATCCTGTGGATAGGGGATACATGTCTTTTGTAGGACACACTGTAGGTCTGATTTTTTGGGGAGGTTGGGGCTGCATGGCGTTACCTACAGGGGGCTGTATAGCGTTACCTACAGGGGGGCTGTATAGCGTTACCTACAGGGGGGGCTGTATAGCGTTACCTACAAGGGGGGGCTGTATAGCGTTACCTACAAGGGGGGGGGGGCTGTATGGCGTTACCAACAGGGGGGGCTGTATGGCATTACCTACAGGGGGGGCTGTATGGCGTTCTCTACAGGGGGGGCTGTATGGCGTTCTCTACACGGGGGGCTGTTGAATGGCGTTCTCTACAGTGGGGGCTGTATGACGTTCTCTACAATGGGGCTGTATGGCGTTAGCACCATACAGCCCCCTCTGTAGATAACGCCATACAGCCCGCTCTGTGGAGAACGCCATACAGCCCCCACTGTAGAGTACGCCATACAGCCCCCACTGTAGATAACGCCATTCAGCCCCTTGTAGATAACGCCATACAGCCCCCACTGTATGGCGTTATCTACAGGGGACTGTATGGCGTTATCTACAGGGGGGCTGTATGGCGTTATCTACAGGGGGATGTATGGCGTCATCTACAGGGGGGCTGTATGGCGTCATCTACAGGGGGCTGTATGGCGTCATCTACAGGGGGGCTGTATGTCGTCATCTACAGGGGGGCTGTATGGCGTTATCTACAGGGGGGGCTGTATGGTGTTATCTACAGGGGGGCTGTAAAAAAGGCACTATCTACAAGGGGGGGTTGTGTGACACAAAATAAGCACAATGATAGAATATTTCGTTCCGTTAATTATCAAATTGACTGCCTGAAAATAGAACGATTAAAATATTGTTTATTAGATTGTTCATTAAAATGAGCTATCCTAGCCCTCAGTACAATATAACAGGCTCAGATGAGGTAGTCAGTAATGAGGACAGGTATACTGATGTGACAGTGTAGTTTCAACCACCAAGCAACGCCTCTCCCCTTATGATATATTCTACTGACAACCCTCACTGACTAACAGACAGTCCAACGCGTTTCAGTGCCACATATGTAAGTGACACATCATCAGGGATTATCAATTCTTTCGGTATAGTTATTGTTTCACTGTTTATCTGCCGGCTAGCACAATTGTGTGCTTGTTCAACCTCACGGCGCGTGTACGACTCTAATGCATTGGCCGCACACGCGCCGGCGAAGTTCCGGTTTTTGACAGGCCAAAGCCCACCCACTCTGCTGACGTAGCTTAGGCCAGGCACCAACCCGCAGGGAACACGTCAAAAAAATGACGTTGCAGGATGAGTGCCGAGCCTCCTTTCTAGCTACCAATCAGCTTTGACAAGAACGCTACAGCGTCCCAGGTTACCTTGGAGATCTCAAGGCGGACATAAACTACTGCATAGATCCAATACCGCGGTGCACATACACCCCAGACAAAGAAAAATAACCGCAACAAAAAACGACAGATGTTAAATAGCTAGTTTGATGGAATACTTTTATGTTAATACAATTATAGTAGATGTTCAAAAAGTATATACGATCAAAGGACACACGACACTGCATACTGGAGTAGCATGCCGAGGACATCGACATGGAAACACCCGGACCGACCATATAACGCATTGCTGTATAGATTAACAACCACCGATGGAATTTTTGCATGGCACCAACCCGCAATAAAACACGTTGCAGGATGAGTGCCGAGCCTACTTTCTAGCTACCAATCAGCTTTGACCAGAACGCTCAAGCGTCCCAGGTTACCTTGGAGATCTCAAGGCGGACATAAACTCCTGCATCGATCCTAAACCGCGGTGTATATGCCAGACAGAGGAACTAACCGCAACACAAAACGCCAGACATTAGACAAAAAGAAACTCGATAACTAGTTTGATGGGATCCTTTTATGTTAATTCAATTATGGTAGATGTATATTCGATCCAAGGACACACGACCCATGTCCAATTGATGTTAAATACTGGAATCACATGCCGAGGACATCGACATGGAAACACCCAAACCAGCCAGGGGAGGGGGGGCCCCAGTCAAAAGTTTGCTATGGGGCCCAGTCTTTCCTAGTTACGCCCCTGACTGTGCGGCTAGTAGATGCGGCACATTTTTGTAGGACTCAGTACTGTTCCATTGACATTAAAGATTTATTTTTAATTAGTGAAAGGTAACCAAAGTTGTAGCTAATGTATCTAATGTATGTCTGCATCAGGGGTCTCTTTCCAATGCCAGTACGGACATGCCTGCATAGGATATAATATCCAATTGAGCACGTCTGCACATTTGGAACCACCAAAGTGGATTTTGGTGAAAGTCATGAATCTGTAATTGTCTCCATTACATTTGATGCAGAAACTGTGGCCACATGATAAGACTTAAAAGTCTGAGCAGTGGGGGTACAGCTGATGGGACCCCCACTGATCCCAAGAATGGAGGAGACCGTCCCCATTCATGGCAGAAATTTGGCACGCAAGCAAAGACATTCCCCATTAAAGTCAATGGGAGATACGGAAACCGTCGAGCAAAATCAGACTTTCATGGCATAGCCAGTGGTTATACTATAGAAGTCCTTTGTGGAGAAAACCTTATTAAAGCTAATAGTATGGGGTTGTATAAATTAAGATGCATAAAAAATCATCTTCTGGGCCAGATCTGGATTCTGGATATTTTCCATTAGTTTTCCAATGTAGTATTAGAGGGGTTGTCAACTTTTGATCATTTCTACTTATTAGAAGGGTCCCACAATGATAAGCTGATCACAAGGTGTCCTGCTGCTTGGACCCTCAGCAATTAGCCGCAATCTGACAGAAAGTGTTCAGTTCCCCTACAGCACCACCACAGGGGAAATGAAGCATTACACTGTGACCATTTAAATCAATAGACTGTCCATATAATGCATGTATATGCTTGGAGCAAGAGACGTTCTTTGTAACTGCTCTGTTTCGACTAATAGATGAAGGTCCTGAATGGAGGAACCTCTCTATCAACTCAGAATTCCCTCAAACGGTATGTGAATATGGGAATTCTAGACCAGACAATGCAAAGTATTACATTCCATTCTAATAAATGGGCAACCATGTCATACAAGGACAGGCTGGGTCAGCCAGAGCTTGAGCCCATCTTATTCTTCTCTGACTCATAAAGTGAGGTCCGAAGCGAGGGACCCCTCTATGATGTCCATGTGTCCTCATATAGCACATGGACCGGTGTTGTCTGGAGGAAACTACATCAAATAGAACATAGTCTCAGGCAACATCTGCAACATACTTTTTTGGTCATCTGTCTACAAGAAAAACACAGCAAATCTTAGCCAAAAGCAAGTATTAATTTATTAATTAAATCAGTAGATGGACTACTTTATAGAACCAAGTGTTTTTGTTATAATGAATACAATATGTGTTGGCATCAGGGGTTTTCTTTGCTCACACTCCATACGGTAATATACTTCACTCATTTCTCCCTCTTGACAATATAAACAGTGGTATAACTGGTTCAGTAGTAAGTGGGGTTAGCTCCTCTGGGACTATTTAAATGCATAATAAAGATGACCGTCTAATTGAATGCACCCTACAGGGTTATCGCTAGTAGCATATAGAGCAATCGTTTTTTATGTCTTAAACGCTCCTCTACTCAAGACATTGGACTCATAAACTATGAGTCTGGTAAATTCTTTTATCGCTCCCATGAGATAAATGGTACAATATGTTTTTGTGCCGATACAGCTAATAGGAGAGCGGACCAGTCCCTATATATGCTTCCCTTACATAGGGTAAATATATAGGTGATAAATCCGCTTTAAGAGACTTCACACAAGATGACATTACAAAGGCTTCTAATTACTGGTGAATATTTTTAGGCAATCATTTACTAGACAGATCTATAAAGATTTGCTGATGATAAATCTAAAAATACATTACTTATTGAATGTTGCAATGTTAGCAGAGGCAAAACTTGAAGCTCCTGGGCTCTACTTTAAAATCTGTAGCAGGTACCCCACCTGCCATGTAGCATTTATAATACTGGTGTTTTCTCAGTGGTGTAATAATTGCATGGGGAAGGGGTACAACCACAATCAGACACGAAGTGGGCTCATCTCGGATTCCCTCAGGCTGCCACATCATACATACATGTCCAACTGAGGCATCTAACGTGCCTGGGGGTGGGGGGGTCTAACTCAGGACTTTGACTAGGCAACTCCAAATCTTTAATGCATGCCCATAACAGTCTCAATGCATTGAATAGAAGATTTCCGACGTCCGACTCCGGGATCTAAAATTCAGACAGAAGACTCATTCTAGCTGTCATTGGGGGTCATAAGGCACAGACCTAGACCGATAACATATTCTGACATGTCTCAGTGACATGCCTGTCTGTGTATATAGCTACATAGCTGTATACATAAAGATTTACACTTCACAGACTACTCTAAGGGCAGATTTCGAATAGCTGACTATTTTGGTAGATTTTATGACAATTCAATAATGAATGAGGAAATACTTTGTGATGTCATTTTTTCATCATATGTCCCATAATTTTTAGTATCTGTCTTACTATTAAAATATTTAACAATGATATATTATATACCGGTCCAGTAGTCCTAAATTAATAACGCCAATTGCTTTTGTTTTATCTTAACTCATAAAATCAGTTGCCAAGTGAGAAAATGAGACACATAACATGACTCATGGACGCGTAACGTGACTCATGCACAGGACATTGTTTTGCAGCATCTGAAGAAGAATCTTTTTCTTTTGTCTGAGCTTTGAATCACATAAGACCATTTATTCAATAGCCAGACTAGGCCGCCCTCAAAATGAATAGAAACGGAATAGATCAAATACTGCCCCATCTTAAATACAGTTTGTTAAGAGCTCTACTGCGGAATATACAAAACAGTTGTGTCACGGGCAATGGGTTTGTGGACCCACTAGGCCGCTCCGCCGTAGCGGGGAGGCAGCTGACCAGGTCACAGTCTATGTGAAAGTAGATAGCAGACAGTAATGTTTAGGTACCTGTAATAGTCCGGACGGTGACTGTTGCCTCAGCACGGATGGAGACAGGTGCGGCAAGTGGCGCCAGACGTGGCGGGCAGTATTCGATGAGCCGATGGTACTTGACGTGGCAGATGGCACTTGACGTGGCAGATGACACTTGACGTGGCAGATGGCACTTGACGTGGCAGATGGCACTTGACGTGGCAGATGGCACTTGACGTGGCAGATGACACTTGAACACGGGTAGGCACAGGAACAATGCGGAATACAGGAACGGTAACAGGGCACGGGTAACAGCAGGAATGGGAGACACTAAGGGACCATTTGCGAGACAGACAGGGAAAGACTAACAACGCTCAGGCAAGGATCAGAAGGGCTGGGGCATTCTTATAGAGCAATGAATCACGTGGGTTAATAATCATTGATTCCATGTGCGCGCGCTGGCCCTTTAAGAGCGGGCGCGAGCGTGCGCGCACACCCTACGGATGGAGCGGAAGCGAGCGCTGGCATCTCCTAGGAGGGAGACGGAGGCCAGCGCTCACAGATCCATGGCTGCGGGCGTCGGGAGGTGAGTGAGCCCGACGGCCCGCGGCCATGGGCGCTACAGTATCCCCCCTCTTACGCCCCCTCTTCTTGGGGCCAGAGTGAGAGAGGAACTTTTTAATAAGAGCAGGAGCACTGAGGTTCTCTTCTGGCTCCCAGGACCTCTCCTCAGGACCAAACCCTCTCCAGTCCACCAGATAGAAAGTCCTTCCTCCTACCCTCTTGCAGTCCAGGATCTCCTTTACCTCGAATATATTGGAAGGGCCGCTGGAAGCAACTGTGGAACTAGAGGTCTTGCTGTAGCGGTTCAGGACCACTGGTTTCAGGAGGGACACATGGAAGGAGTTAGGGATTCTGAGGGTAGGGGGCAGCCGCAGCTTATAGGAAAGAGGGTTAATTTGTTGCAGGATCTCGAAGGGACCAAGGAACCTGGGAGCAAACTTGTATGAAGGCACCCTCAAGCGAATGTTTCGAGAGGACAGCCAGACTTTAGTCCCAGGAAGATCTGCCTTACGCTTCATGCGTTCGACCGCCTGCAAAATAGAGGACCGGGTCTGTTGCCAGATTTGCAGGAAGTCCCCATATGCAGAGTCAGCAGCGGGTACCTGAGGTGAAGTCGACACTGGAAGAGGAACTCTGGGATGTTGACTGTACACGATGTGAAACGGAGTGGAGGTGGTGGACTCACTTGTGTGGTTGTTATATGAAAACTCTGCCCATGGAAGAAGCTGTACCCAGTTATCGTGCTGTGAAGAAATTAAGTGGCGGAGGTAATTTTCCATGATCTGGTTGATCCTCTCAACTTGCCCATTGGACTGGGGGTGATAGGCAGAGGAAAAGTCCAAACTCACATCCAGGAGTTTACAGAGGGCTCTCCAGAACATGGAGGTAAACTGAACCCCCCGGTCGGACACAATGTGAAGAGGCAAGCCATGCAAGCGGAAGATGTGCTGAATGAAGAAGCTTGCTAGTCGAGGAGCAGAGGGTAGGCCGGTTAGCAGGATAAAATGTGCCATCTTAGAGAACCGGTCCACCACCACCCAGATGGTGTTGCATCCTGCTGAGAGAGGAAGGTCCGTGACGAAGTCCATAGCGATGTGCTGCCAGGGGGCACTGGGTACAGGCAGGGGTTGAAGCAGGCCGGCAGGCTTGCTGTGAGCCACCTTGTTAGAGGCACACACTGTGCAAGCAGAGACAAAGTCCAGAACATCTTTAGGTAGCGTGGGCCACCAGAAGTGACGAGCGACCAGGTCTTGGGTTTTACGGACACCAGCGTGCCCAGCCAGTTTAGAACTGTGTCCCCAGCGGAGAATTCTTTTACTGTCAGCCAACCGAACAAAAGTTCTCCCTGGAGGAATATCTCTAAGCTGCAGAGGATTGGCGGTGACAACGCAGGATGGGTCTATGATCGTCTGAAGGGACTCCACCGTGTCTTCCGTTTCGAATGATCTGGACAGGGCATCGGCCCTCACGTTCTTGTCCGCGGGACGGTAGTGGAGCAGAAATTGGAAACGGGTGAAGAACAGTGACCACCTGGCTTGACGAGGGTTCAGTCTTTGAGCGGACTGAAGGTAAGTGAGATTCTTGTGGTCGGTGAAGATCAGGATGGGGTGAGCAGCGCCCTCCAGAAGATGTCTCCACTCCTCCAGGGCCAACTTGATAGCCAGTAGCTCCCGATCTCCAATGGAATAATTGCGCTCAACAGAGGAAAATAGTCTTGAGTAGTAGCCACACACTACTGCCTTTCCTTTGGAGCTCCTCTGGAACAGAAGTGTGCCTGCACCAACAGAGGAAGCGTCCACCTCCAGTGAGAACTGCCGAGATATGTCAGGGTGATGGAAGATCGAAGCTGAAGTGAAGGCCTTCTTGAGGCTAATGAATGCGGACTCTGCCTCCGGAGTCCACACCTTGGCGTACACACCCTTCTTGGTAAGGGTAGAGATGGGGGCCGTCAGAGAAGAAAAGTTCGGAATGAACTGCCGGTAGAAATTGGCGAAACCAAGGAACCGCTGTATGGCCCTTCGGCCTTGAGGACGTGGCCATTCCAGGACAGACTTTAACTTCTCAGGGTCCATCTTAAGGCCTTGATCCGAGATGACATAGCCCAGGAAGGGCAGAGACCTCTTTTCAAAGGTGCATTTCTCTAACTTGGCATACAAGCGATTCTCTCTTAGTCGCAGAAGAACTTGATGAACGTGCCTCCGATGGGTCATCAGATCTGGGGAGAAGATTAGAATATCATCGAGATAAACTACAACACATGTATAGAGGAGATCTCGGAAGATGTCATTAACGAACTCCTGAAATACTGCGGGAGCGTTACACAGTCCGAAGGGCATCACTCGGTATTCGTAGTGCCCATCGCGGGTGTTAAATGCTGTCTTCCATTCGTCACCCCGGCAAATCCGGATTAGATTATAGGCCCCTCGCAGATCTAGCTTGGAAAAAATTTTGGCTCCTCGTATGCGATCAAACAGCTCAGAAATGAGTGGCAACGGGTACTTGTTCTTGACCGTGATCTGATTGAGACCACGGTAATCAATGCAGGGTCGGAGAGATCCATCTTTCTTTTTAACGAAGAAGAATCCTGCCCCGGCCGGGGAGGAAGATTTTCGAATAAAACCCCTCTCCAAGTTCTCCTTGATATAGGCTGACATCGATAAAGTCTCTGGCAAGGAGAGAGGATATACGCGTCCACGGGGAAGAGAAGCATTGGGAACCAGTTCAATGGGACAGTCATAATTCCGATGTGGAGGCAACGTCTCAGCCTCTCGTTTGCAGAAGATATCCGCAAAACTGGCATACTGAGGAGGTAGATTGGAGAGTGACTGCGGCAGAGGGGGCACAACAGGACGGACTTGTGACAGGCAATGGCTATGGCATCTGGAACCCCATTGAAGAACTTCTCCAGAACTCCAGTCGAGTGTCGGGGCGTGTAGACGGAGCCATGGCAGACCCAGCAGGATAGGATTGATAGCCTTGGGTAGTACCAGGAAGGAGATTTGTTCTGAGTGAAGAGCTCCGACCCGTAATGTCACCGGCTCAGTGATGAACATGATTGGATCAGGCAGCGGTAGACCATTCACAGAGGCAACTGCCAGGGGTCTCTCCAGACGGACTGTGGGTAGTTGAAACCGATCCACTAGATCTTGGTGGATAAAATTAGCAGCCGCTCCAGAGTCAAGATAGGCGGAGGAAGGATGTGATGCCTGTCCGGTGACGATGGCCACAGGTATCGATAATTTGGAAGAGGTTTTAACGTTTGGAGACGTTCCACCTAGAGTTGCCTCTCCAACCAACCCTAGGTACTGGAGTTTCCCGGTTTCTGTGGGCATTGACGCACAAAATGACCCTTGAGGCCGCAATACATGCAAAGTCCAGAGGAGCGTCTGCGCTGCTTCTCCTGTTCAGATAACCGGACTCTGTCTACCTGCATGGGTTCCTCAGGTAGCGCACTAGGAGTGAACAATTGTGGTCTCTGGGCAGGGGGTGCTGGTCTGTAGACCCGGCTCTCCTGACGAACCTCTTGAGAGCGCTCCCGGATTCTCATATCAACCAGGGTGGCTAACAGGATGAGGGCATCCAAGGTAGAAGGAAGGTCGCGGGCTGCCAGTTCGTCCTTGATGTGAGAGGACAGTCCCTGCCAGAAGGTCGCCACCAGTGCCTCATTGTTCCATGCCAGCTCGGCTGCTAGGGTACGGAAGGAGATTGCATACTCCCCTACTGTGGAGCCTTCTTGCTTGAGGGTCAACAGAGTGGCTGCGGCAGAGGATGTTCGACCCGGCTTCTCGAACACGGCACGAAAGGACTGCAGGAACAAGGCTAGGTCCGCGGATACAGCACCTTGTTGCTCCAAGATTGGGTTTGCCCATGCGAGGGCCTTGCCAGCGAGGAGGGAGATAATGAACGCTACTTTAGCCTCCTCGGAGGGGAAGAGATGAGGCCGTAGCCTAAAGTGCACCATGCATTGATTAAGAAATCCTCTGCATGCTCTGGGATCACCGTCATAGCGAGGAGGAAGAGGCAGAGGAACTGAGGATCCGGAACAAACAGGGGGAGCAACAGGCAGTGGCACGGCAACAGCTTCTGGAGGAAGATCCGGGGGTGGAACAGAGAGTAGATCCAGGCGGACCAGAATAGAATTCACCGCCTCAAGGAGTTGATCCTGACGAGTGCGTAGGTCATGCATCTCCGTCTGAATTTTCTGTACTGGGGTCTTGGGCTGGCCAGTGGGTTCCATGGCCTGAGCGTACTGTCACGGGCAATGGGTTTGTGGACCCACTAGGCCGCTCCGCCGTAGCAGGGAGGCAGCTGACCAGGTCACAGTCTATGTGAAAGTAGATAGCAGACAGTAATGTTTAGGTACCTGTAATAGTCCGGACAGTGACTGTTGCCTCAGCACGGATGGAGACAGGTGCGGCAAGTGGCGCCAGACGTGGCGGGCAGTATCCGATGAGCCGATGGTACTTGACGTGGCAGATGGCACTTGACGTGGCAGATAGCTCTTGACGTGGCAGATGGCACTTGACGTGGCAGATGACACTTGAACACGGGTAGGCACAGGAACAATGCGGAATACAGGAACGGTAACAGGGCACGGGTAACAGCAGGAATGGGAGACACTAAGGGACCATTTGCGAGACAGACAGGGAAAGTGTAAAGGATCTGCCAGGCACAGCTTCAGGGTTAACTCCCAGAACTAATCAGTCAGCACCTGAGAATACATCCCTGAAACTGACTCCTGCTTCCTCCATTCAGGCTGGCAGGCTTAGGAGTGGGAGAGCCTATCGTAACCTGGCCAGACTCAGCTAGCTCCCGCCCTCGGTCTATTTAAGCCTGCACTTCCTGTCCCTCGGTGCTTGTTATTGCTTGTGTTTCTTTCCTTGTGGTTTCCCTGCCAAGCTACAGCTCCTGCTATTTTTGATCCTGCTCCATACAGACCCTGGCTTACCGACTACTCTTATGCTTTTCGTTTTGTACCTCGCACACTCCTGGCTTGACTCGGCTCGTTCACCACTCTGGTTGCTCACGGTGTTGCCGTGGGCAACGGCCCCTTTTCCTTGCTTGTGTTCCTTTGTATGTTTGTCGTGTTTGTCGTGCACTTACTGAGCGCAGGGACCGCCGCCCAGTTGTACCCCGTCGCCTAGGGCGGGTCATTGCAAGTAGGCAGGGACAGAGTGGCGGGTAGATTAGGGCTCACTTGTCCGTCTCCCTACCCCCTGCCATTACATAATAACAAGCCCATACCTAGTCTACCCCTGGTCCCTGACACCACTATGGATCCCCGTGAGACCCTGGCTCAGCAAATGCAGGGTCTCTCCCTACAGGTCCAGGCCCTGGCTCAGAGGGTCAACCAGCCTGATGCTACCCTGGTAGTTCCCCTCACCGCACCTCTTGAACCCTACCTCAAGTTGCCCGACCGGTTCTCAGGGGACCGGAGGGCTTTTCTCTCCTTTCGGGAGAGTTGTAGGCTTTACTTTCGTTTAAAGCCTCATTCCTCAGGTTCTGAGAGCCAGCGGGTGGGTATAATTATGTCCCGGCTCCAGGAAGGGCCCCAAGAGTGGGCCTTCTCCTTGGCTCCTGACGCCCCTGAACTTTCCTCCGTTGATTGTTTCTTTTCTGCTCTCGGACTTATTTATGACGAGACTGACAGGACTGCCTTTGCCGAGAGTCAGCTGGTGACCTTAAGTCAGGGTAAGAGACCTGTTGAGGAGTATTGCTCTGACTTTCGGAAGTGGTGCGTAGCTTCTCGGTGGAATGACCCTGCCTTAAGGTGCCAGTTTAGGTTGGGTCTGTCGAATGCCCTGAAAGACCTGCTAGTTAGCTATCCCTCTTCTGACTCCCTAGACCAGGTTATGGCTTTAGCGATACTACTTGACCGACGTCTCAGGGAACGACAACGTGAACGTTTATGTGTTTTCTCCTCCGACTCCCCCATGATGCCTCCCGAAGCTCCGTTGCTTCGTTCCTCCCCAAAAGATTCAGAGATACCTATGCAACTCGGGGCCTCCGTGTCCCCCCAACAACGTAGAGAATTCCGCAGGAAGAATGGTCTCTGCTTCTACTGTGGGGACGACAAGCATCAAGTGAACAACTGTCCTAAGCGTAAGATTGCAGCCAGAGAACTTCCGCGTCTAAGTGATCATCGGGGAGGTCACTTGGGCGCACAGGTATTTCCCGTAAATATGAAACGTACTAAGATCTTGCTTCCCTTTCAGGTCTCTTTTGGTGGTAGGTCTGCTACCGGCAGTGCCTTCGTGGATTCAGGGTCCTCTACTAATATCATGTCTGTGGAATTTGCTATGTCCCTTGCTATGCCTCTGATTGATTTGCCTAAACCTGTCCCGGTAGTGGGTATCGACTCCACTCCTCTTGCTAATGGTTATTTTACACAGCATACCCCTGTTTTTGAACTACTTGTTGGCTCCATGCATTTGGAGCAATGCTCTGTACCGTTGATGCAGGGATTATCGTACGATTTGGTTCTAGGTCTTCCCTGGTTGCAGTTGCATAATCCTACGTTTGACTGGAATACTGGGGAGCTAACCAAATGGGGTAATGAATGTTGTACGTCATGTTTTTCTGTTAATTCTATTTCTCCCCCTAAGGAGGCGAATACGCTACCCGAGTTTGTTCAGGACTTCGCTGATGTTTTCTCTAGGGAGGCCTCCGAAGTGTTACCTCCTCATAGAGAATACGATTGCGCTATCGAATTGGTACCAGGAGCTAAGCTTCCTAAGGGTAGAATATTTAATCTTTCTTGTCCCGAACGTGAAGCTATGAGAGTGTATATCCAGGAATCCCTGGCCAAGGGTTACATTCGTCCCTCTTCTTCTCCGGTAGGTGCTGGCTTCTTCTTCGTGGGGAAGAAGGATGGTGGTCTTAGGCCATGCATTGACTACCGTAGCCTGAATAAGGTCACGGTAAGGAACCAGTATCCCCTTCCTTTGATTCCTGATCTCTTTAATCAGGTTCAGGGGGCCCAATGGTTTTCTAAATTGGATCTACGGGGGGCGTATAACCTTATTCGCATCAAAGAGGGGGATGAGTGGAAGACTGCGTTTAACACGCCCGAAGGCCATTTCGAATACCTCGTCATGCCCTTTGGGTTGTGTAATGCCCCTGCGGTCTTCCAGAATTTCATAAATGAGATTTTGAGAAATTACCTGGGGATTTTTCTGGTAGTGTACCTTGATGACATACTGGTGTTTTCCAAGGACTGGTCCTCCCACATTGAGCATGTCAGGAAAGTGCTCCAGGTCCTTCGGGAAAATAAACTGTTTGCCAAAACCGAAAAATGTGTGTTTGGGGTACAGGAGATTCCATTTTTGGGTCAAATCCTCACTCCTCATGAATTTCGCATGGACCCCGCCAAGGTTCAGGCTGTGGCGGAATGGGTCCAACCTGCCTCCCTGAAGGCGTTACAGTGTTTTTTGGGGTTCGCTAATTATTACAGGAGATTTATTGCTAACTTCTCGGTCATCGCTAAGCCCCTTACGGACCTCACTTGCAAAGGTGCTGATCTCCTCCACTGGCCTCCTGAGGCTGTCCAGGCTTTTGAGGTCCTTAAGAAGTGCTTTGTCTCGGCCCCGGTGCTGGTTCAGCCCAACCAAATGGAGCCATTTATCGTGGAAGTTGACGCATCTGAGGTGGGAGTGGGGGCTGTCTTGTCCCAGGGTACCAGGTCCCTCACCCATCTCCGCCCCTGTGCCTACTTCTCCAGGAAGTTTTCGCCAACTGAAAGTAACTATGATATTTGCAACCGCGAACTCTTAGCCATTAAATGGGCATTTGAAGAGTGGCGCCACTTCCTAGAGGGGGCTAGGCACCAGGTAACGGTCCTTACCGACCACAAGAATCTGGTTTTCCTAGAATCTGCCCGGAGGCTAAACCCGAGACAAGCTCGATGGGCGTTATTTTTTACCAGATTCAATTTTTTGGTTACCTATAGGGCTGGGTCTAAAAATATTAAGGCTGATGCACTGTCGCGTAGCTTCATGGCCAGCCCTCCTTCGGAGGAAGATCCTGCTTGTATTTTGCCTCCAGGTATAATCATTTCCTCGATCGATTCTGATTTAGTCTCTGATATTGCTGCTGATCAAGGTGCAGCTCCCGGGAACCTTCCTGAGAACAAGCTGTTTGTTCCCCTGCAATTCCGGCTAAGGGTACTTAGGGAAAATCATGACTCCGCACTATCTGGCCATCCAGGCACCCTGGGTACCAAACACCTCATTACCAGAAATTATTGGTGGCCTGGGTTGCCTAAAGACGTTAAGGCCTACGTCGCCGCTTGTGAGGTTTTTGCTAGGTCCAAGACTCCTAGGTCCCGACCAGCGGGCTTACTGCGTTCGTTGCCCATTCCCCAGAGACCTTGGACACATATCTCCATGGATTTTATCACCGATTTGCCTCCATCCCAAGGCAAGTCGGTGGTGTGGGTGGTGGTGGACCACTTCAGTAAGATGTGCCACTTTGTGCCCCTCAAGAAACTACCCAACGCCAAAACGTTGGCTACCTTGTTTGTCAAACACATCCTGCGTCTCCATGGGGTCCCTGTCAATATTGTTTCGGACAGAGGGGTACAATTTGTTTCATTGTTTTGGAGAGCCTTCTGTATGAAGTTGGGGATTGATCTGTCCTTCTCCTCTGCCTTCCATCCTGAAACCAATGGCCAAACGGAGAGGACTAATCAATCTCTAGAACAATACTTAAGGTGTTTTGTCTCTGACTGTCAATTTGATTGGGTCTCTTTCATTCCCCTCGCCGAATTTTCCCTTAATAACCGGGTCAGTAACTCGTCAGGGGTCTCTCCTTTTTTTTGTAATTTTGGGTTTAATCCACGGTTCTCCTCCGTTTCACCTGGTAGTTCCAACAATCCCGAGGTAGAGGTCGTTCATCGGGAACTGTGCACAGTCTGGGCCCAGGTTCAGAAAAACCTAGAGGTGTCCCAGAGCGTACAAAAAACTCAGGCTGATAAAAAACGTTCTGCTAACCCCCTGTTTATGGTCGGGGATCTGGTGTGGTTGTCGTCTAGGAACTTGCGTCTCAAGGTTCCGTCCAAGAAGTTTGCTCCCCGGTTTATTGGGCCGTATAAGGTCATTGAGGTCCTCAATCCTGTCTCCTTCCGGCTGGAGTTACCCCCGTCTTTTCGGATACACGACGTGTTTCATGCCTCCCTCCTCAAACGCTGCTCCCCGTCCTTGGCTCCCTCGAGGAGACCTCCTGTTCCCATCCTCACCCCGGAGGGGGTGGAATTCGAGGTGGCCAGGATTGTGGACAGCAAGATGGTCCAAGGCTCCCTCCAGTACCTGGTCCATTGGAGAGGATACGGGCCCGAGGAGAGGACTTGGGTACCCGCCCGGGATGTTCACGCTGGGGTATTGGTCAGGAGGTTCCACCTGCGTTTCCCCAGTAAGCCAGGTCCACTTAGAAAGGGTCCGGTGGCCCCTCATAAAAGGGGGGGTACTGTAAAGGATCTGCCAGGCACAGCTTCAGGGTTAACTCCCAGAACTAATCAGTCAGCACCTGAGAATACATCCCTGAGACTGACTCCTGCTTCCTCCATTCAGGCTGGCAGGCTTAGGAGTGGGAGAGCCTATCGTAACCTGGCCAGACTCAGCTAGCTCCCGCCCTCGGTCTATTTAAGCCTGCACTTCCTGTCCCTCGGTGCTTGTTATTGCTTGTGTTTCTTTCCTTGTGGTTTCCCTGCCAAGCTACAGCTCCTGCTATTTTTGATCCTGCTCCATACAGACCCTGGCTTACCGACTACTCTTCTGCTTTTCGTTTTGTACCTCGCACACTCCTGGCTTGACTCGGCTCGTTCACCACTCTGGTTGCTCACGGTGTTGCCGTGGGCAACGGCCCCTTTTCCTTGCTTGTGTTCCTTTGTATGTTTGTCGTGTTTGTCGTGCACTTACTGAGCGCAGGGACCGCCGCCCAGTTGTACCCCGTCGCCTAGGGCGGGTCATTGCAAGTAGGCAGGGACAGAGTGGCGGGTAGATTAGGGCTCACTTGTCCGTCTCCCTACCCCCTGCCATTACAGAAAGACTAACAACGCTCACGCAAGGATCAGAAGGGCTGGGGCATTCTTATAGAGCAGGGAATCACGTGGGTTAATAATCATTGATTCCATGTGCGCGCGCTGGCCCTTTAAGAGCGGGCGCGAGCGTGCGCGCGCACCCTACGGGACCCGGCCGGACGGAGCGGAAGCGAGCGCTGGCATCTCCTAGGAGGGAGACGGAGGCCAGCGCTCACAGATCCATGGCTGCGGGCGTCGGGAGGTGAGTGAACCCTCTGGCCCGCGGCCATGGGCGCTACAAGTTGCACATGATCAAGACAGGTTTTCAGTCTCTGGATTTAGACAAGAATGTTTATAGTCAATGACAGCAAGTAGAGATTTTGAAAGTTGAAACACAAAGTCAGAGGTGTAACTTGGACGTCACGAGCCCCAACACAAAATCTACAACAGGCCTTGCTTCCAAGTACCCTTTATAACATTGGTCTCCTCTTATTTGGCAGAAAGACGTTTGGACCCCATTCAACACTAGGGCCCAGGTGCAACTTCTACTTCTGCGACTCCTATATGTATGCCCTTCACAAAGTAAAGTAAAAGGATGCAGAACTTCAATAACAAATTATTCAACTTTCTGGACATAAAGGTGGATAACCACTTTAAGTGGTTTCCCAATTCACTGTATAACGTGGCTCCAAACGTGGAGCCTAAGCGCGTTGTCCGGTTTACAAAGCTTCTTGACAAATATGCAGTTTAGGAAATTTGGAGTTAGGACTCTCATCTATCAGCCAAAGTGCAGAGCATCTGTCATTAGGGGACCTGACATACTTGAAATGCATCCCTCTAACAATTAACCCTATCTTAAAATATTAAGGAATAGACCACACACAAATTATTGATGGAAAGTGGGACATGCCCAATGGGGAGATGCAAAGATTTGGAATGGGGGTGCTCCATATAGGGCACCCTCATCCTACCAAGCTCCACCTCCTTGTCAATTTATTCATCCGGAGATAACCTTGAGAAGCACAACTGAAGGTTTGATCACTTCGGATGTTGCGGTGGAGATGTGACTGACGTTTTCAGAAGACTTTGGGTGCAATTTAAATTTCTCTCTCTTGCAATGAGGAGTTTGTGTACCCCTACACAATGCCCCAACACACCACACCAGCAAGTAGAGTAAGTGCTCTAATAAAACCATCGTGTAAGCCAGAGAACAGGATATCGAGCTCAATATTGTTTGGATGCACACCATCGGCTTGCAATAAGGAACAATTGTCCCCTTCTAGCTGCCTATGCCTAGAAACCACACCACCTCTAGATCACACATGACGAGAGATGCAAGTGTTCAATACGCTTTTGGCCCTTTCTATAGCTGCTGGCTTACGAGCACCCCTCTACATGGCTTGCCAAACTATCTTTGATCATGCGAGCACGGCCTTTTGGAAAAATGAATCAAAATAGTTCATATCAGAATGGATCAAGGCAATCATTTCAGATAAACACAGGTCATTTCCCCCAAGCGTGGATTATCAACACCGTAAGATCCTAAAAATACCAGCTAGTCGTCACTACCTCAAGGAGGACCTGCACCCATCTCAATCCCCTAACACCTCTCCTGCTTGCCTCAAACTGCTAAAAACCTGCCCAACCGTTTGAAGTCCTCATCTGGCAAACCCAACGCGTCCACTGCTGTACCTGCATCAATACGAGTAGAGTGAGTGCCAAAATCTTTAAGGTCTAGGGCCATGTATGACCTTTTGAAAACCGTACAAACTGGTTCTTTGGTAAAGGCTTTTTATTATTACGGGTGAGGAAAAGGTCACGCTGTTCCGTACCACAAGATAACTGCGGATGATTGCAGCCAATAGCCCGCAGACCATGACACATTAAAAATCGTCATAACCAAAAGAACCTGTGAATAGTTTCAACTTAGTGCTGCCCACCTCTTCACTCTGAAAGCATGATTGAACATTGTGTGTCTGTAAGAATGTGCAACAGACTGACAAATCATCCCCAGCCTAGCACATTTATTAACTAAGCCCCATCCAATGGGGCATGGTAGAAAGCCTGCTGGTGTCCCACTGTTCCACCCACCCACTCAGTCAGAAGGCATCTATTTAACCTTTTGGGTGTCTGCATAATAGATGACCCGGCAGGTCCATGCATTACATGGACAGCCCATTGATCTTAATGAGAACTGTGTAATGCCTTATTTCCCCTGTGGTGACACTGCAGGAAAATTGAACACTTGGTGCCAGGATCTCACACAGATCACAGCTGATCGCTGGGGGCTCCCAGCAGCGGGACACCTTGTGATCAGTTTATTATCATAGGACGCTTCTAACAAAAAGGCATTGCCCAAAGGGTATCAATCCCTTTAACTTGAATGCTAATTTTACTAGCAAAACCATTTTTCTGTAAGCTAATAAAAATATTTTGCCCTCTGCTGCTGTGCATTTACTGCCCCATCCTTCCTTCCCCTCAACTGTTAATTAGTGACCACGCTGTCTATACATGTAATATGCACAATATCAGTGGTCACCAGTAGTGGTTATACATAATAATGGGTGATGCGTTTAACAGTTGTAGTATTTATTCCCTGTGCTGATTCCCAAGCGGCAGTTCTATTGTCGTGGCCATTTAAAGCTTCAGCAGGGGATCTCCAGAATGGCCCTGCTCAGGTAAACAAAACTGTGCAGGCAAGCGGAGCTCCAAAAACGTGAAAAAAATCGAAATATTCGGTTATTGCCTTGAGTTAGAACAGAATACGATAACAAAATGTAGTAGCCACAATCTATACATTACAATATAATGTGCCATTATCCCTAAGCAACATGGGCACATGTTATTTTTTTTCCTGGCTGCCAAAATCTTGCCCTAGCACTGCTTGCCATCTTATTTCCATCCGATGATAAGCACTTTGACTAAGTGGTTAGAGGCAAACAGGTTTGCTCATTATATCATTACTTAGCTGCTGTTCATAGGCAAAGAGGATTATGTGTTAAATTAAACACTATAATGACATGTAATGAGCTTCCTTTCACATACTATATTCTTATTATTTTTAGATTCGAGGTTGGCCAATGTGATAATGAAGAATTCAGCCAGTCACAGATTGGCACTCTACAACAAGTGTGAAACTTCAGAGGGATGTTGATGTTGTGCTGTTTTGCCCATCTGGGAATGAATCATTACACCGAACGTCAAGAAAACATCAATGTTTTTTATTTTACTGGAAGACAACAGATTTATTGTTTTCAGAGGGAAAGACCACACTGGAGAAGAAGCCAGGACATCTAAAAGAAAGATACAGCCAATGGTCAGGCGTCATAGATTTGTCATTGCTTTAAAAACACATGGTTTCCATCGTTTTAAAGCCTACTCCACACACAAAAAACTAATAAGTTAGTAATATTTTACAATCCAATAACAAACAAATACCATATGTGTATGGTTTTCACCCAAATCCTCCATTCTATATGTTTTAATGGTCTCCTTGAGCTGTCATGTAAGTTTCTTGGATCGGTGACCACTTGGTCTATACATGTTATAGACATAATGCCTGTTGTCATCAGTAGTTATTCTGTGCAGGATTGTTAATCCACCTGACGCAGAAAAGGAAGTAGCAAGAGGGTTCCAAGAGAGTAGCAATAAGAGTCAGGTGACAAAAAAATAAGGTAGTTGTACGGCACAGGGCTGGAGCACCCAATATTGTGTCTCAGTGACGTTTTTTCAACTAGAGATGGAGAAAGTGAGCAGCTGGTGGTTTTATCCCATAAGCTACTGTACCCACTATATTTAATATATATGTCAAAACCACCCACATTCTGGCCTATATTATACATACCTGAGATCTCCATTATATACTATACAGAAGCGCATGAACATGGAGAAGCCATGTTCATGCACCCTGTAGGTTACCACATGTGGACCCTCCTCTGGGGTCACCATGAGGTGACTCTGTGAGTCAAGGTATTATTCCCTAGAAGCAAAGCATTCAGTTATGGGAGTGTTAGGCCTTAATCCTTATAAATGTTTTTGTTTTTTTTTTGAGACATGTTATAATAGTTCAGATTAAAACTCCAATCTTAAACCAAAAATGTATTTTAATACATTTTTAGGAATCTCTACCTGCCCAAAGTTTTGCTCCTGTCGCAGAGGGTAAAGCAACTTAGATTTTTTTGGGACACTTGATAATACAACTTTTTAGGTGGAAACTCTCATAAGAACTTTATGGCCAGAGTTTTCCTTTAACCCGTTAGTGACCGGCCAATCGTGTTTCTACGTCGGTCACTAACGGGCCTTATTCCGATGCCATAGACTTTTTACGTCGCGGCATCGGAATAAGTAAACAGAGCAGGGAGCTGTCAAATCTCCCTGCTCTCAGCTGCTAGAGGCAGCTGAGGGCTGGGAGTGTCCCTGCTCTGCCGGGTGAGATTGATATAAGTATCGATCTCACCCGTTTAACCCCTCAGATGCAGTGCACAATAGCGTGCACCGCATCTGAGTGGTTTTGGAGAGAGTGAGGGAGCTCCCTCTCTCTCCCACCGACACCGGGCGATACGATCGCAGAGTGTCTGTGTCTCCAATGGCAGCCGGGGGTCTAATAAAGGCCCCCAGGTCTGCCTGGAGTGAATGCCTGCTAGATCATGCCGCAGGCATGACCTAGCAGATGCCTGTCCGTGTTAAACGGACAGGCAGTAATACACTGCAATACAGAAGTATTGCAGTGTATTATAATAGCGATCGCAGAATCGCATATTATAGTCCCCTAGTGGGACTAGTAAAAAAGTTAAATTTTTTTTAAATAAAGTTAATTTTAAAAAAAATGTGAAAAAAAATGTGAAAAAAAATGAAAACCCCAGCTTTTCCCCTTACAAACTGCTTTACTATTAAAAAAAACAAAATAAAGTTAAAAAGTTACACATATTTGGTATCGCCGCGTCCGTAACTATAAATCTATTACATTATTTAACCCGCACGGTGAACGCCGTCAAAAATGTAATAAAAAACGATGGAAAAATTGCTGTTTTCTGTGAATACTGACTTTAAAAAAATGTGATAAAAAGTGATCAAAAAGTCGCATCTACTCCAAAATGGTACCAATAAAAACTACAAGTCTTCCCGCAAAAAAAAAGCCCTCATACAACCTCATCGGCGAAAAATAAAAACGTTACGGCTCTTCAAATACGGAGACACAAAAACAAATCATTTTGAAAAAAAAGCGTTTTTACTGTGTAAAAGTAGTAAAACATACAAAATCTATACAAATTTGGTATCGTTGCAATCGTAACAACCCGCTGAATAAAGTTATTGTGTTATTTATATCACACGGTAAACGGCATAGATTTAAGACGCGAAAAAGAGTGGCGAAATTTCAGTTTTTTTTCTATTTCCCCCCAAATAAAAGTTAATAAAAGTTAATCAATAAATAATATGTCCCCCAAAATGGTGCTATTAAAAAATACAACTTGTCCCGCAAAAAACAAGACCTTATACAGCTATGTCGACGCAAAAATAAAAAGGTTATAGCTCTTGGAATGCGACGATGGAAAAACTTAAAAAATGGCTTGGTCATTAAGGTTTAAAATAGGCTGGTCATTAAGGGGTTAAGTGTTGTTATAAATAGTTGTTTGATACATGAAGATGTTTTCTGATCATTTTTTTAAATATTGTAAGGTATGACGTTGATAAATATAACCATGTTATATGTGCACGGTTTGCCATATGTATGCACGACTGGAGCCGGAGCTCCAGGGTGAATACATCTGTGGCAGATGTGAGCATGTTGTTCACCTGGAAGCTCGCATTAGAGATCTGGAGGCGCAAAATGCAACACTGAGGGTTATAGACAATCTTGAGCGGAACATGCTGCTCATTGAGCAAGGAGTTAGTGGGGTAGAACTGGAGGGTGAAGACATGGGTCAGCAGCATCAGGCAAGTAGCTGGGTTAATGTAGATAGGGGCAGTAGAAAGGGGTCCAAGAAAAGGAAGGCCAATCCTGTTTCAGATATTCCAAGCAAAATTGCGAAGTTGGGTGATGATGTGAGGGTGTCGGTCTCAGAAATGGCAGCCCTAGTGGATACTGATCTCCCTAACAGATGGGAGAACAGCTCAGCTTGTAGTCGGTGGGATGGTAATGCAGGTAAAGCAAGACAGTTGGTAGTTGTAGGGGATTCTATAATCAGGAAGACGGATAGAATAATTTGTCGCCAAGACCGCCTCAACCGAATGGTTTGCTATCTCCCTGGTGCCAGGGTTCGGCATGTGATGGAATGGGTTGATAAATTACTGGGAGGGGCTGGTGATGATCCAGCTGCCGTGATCCATGTGGGTACCAACGATAGAGTACATGGTAGGTGGAGGAGCCTTAAGAAGAATTTTAAAGAACTAGGCTACAAGCTGAAGGGAAGGACCTCCAAGGTTGCATTCTCAGGAATACTGGGAGCTCAGGGAGTTAAATGCATGGCTTAAGTCTTGGTGTAGAGGAGAAGGCTTTGTGTTCCTAGAGCACTGGGCTGACTTTTTATTGGGGTACAAACTGTATTCTGCAGATGATTTGCACCTAAATGGAAGGGGGTCCGCTGTGCTGGGGGGGGGGAGAGAATTCTAGCTGGGGTGGCGGAGTATTTAAACTAGGGCTGAGGGGGAGGTCAATGTAGAAAATAAAGGGGTAGTTAGGTTAGAGAGGGGTCAGACTATATTGGTGGGGGGAGAAACAGACTGTGAGGAAAGTCCTAGACAACAGGATAAGGAGATCCTTTTGTTACAAAACAGCAATGAAAACAAAAATGCCCAAATAATGTCAAATAATTACATTTCTGATACTGAAAGGGAAAATTGAAAGGCAAGTTAAAGTGTATGATCACAAATGCCAGAAGTCTAGCAAATAAAATGGGGGAGCTGGAGGCCTTGGTACTGGAGGAACATATAGATATAGTAGGTGTTGCTGAAACATGGCTAGACTCTTCACATAACTGGGCTGTAAATCTACAGGGGTTTACACTGTTTCGGAAAGACAGGGCAAATAGGAAAGGCGGTGGTGTATGTCTGTATGTGAGAAGTGATATGAAGGCGGTGGTGTATGTCTGTATGTGAGAAGTGATATGAAGGCGGTGGTGTATGTCTGTATGTGAGAAGTGATATGAAGGCGAGTGTGAAAGAGACAATAGTGGGTGAAGATTGTGAGGAGATTGAAACCTTGTGGGGGGAATTACAAAGGGAGGTAAACACTGAAAAATGTAGTTTTGGTGTAATCTATAGACCCCCAATAAAACTGAAGAGATAGAAGGTCAAATATATAAACAAATGGAACGGACAGAACAGGGGGGTACTGTAGTGATAATGGGGAATTTTAATTACCGGGATAACAATTGGCGTCATTCTTCGGCTTCAACTGCAAAGAGGAGAAATTTCCTCAACCTGTTGCAGGAAAATTTTATGGGCCAGTTTGTGGAAAACCCGACTAGAGGTGAAGCTCTGTTGGATCTGGTCATTTCTAATAATGCAGAGCTTGTTGGGAATGTCAATATTCATGAAAACCTTGATAACAGTGATCACAATATACTTACATTTTACCTATACTGTAAAAAACAAACAGGCTGGGAGGGCAAAAACACATAATTTTACGAAGGCCAATTTCCACAGGATGAGGGCTGGAATTTAGGATATAGACTGGGAAGAACTAATGTCAAATAATGGGGGAAATTATGGAAATCTTAAAATCTACTTTGTATAATTAAAAAATAAATAATAAAATAAAATTTATTCCTATAGGTAACAAGTATAAACGACAAAAATTAAACCCACATGGCTTATACCTGCTGTAAAAAGGGCAATATATGACAAAAAGAGGGCATTTGAAAAATACAAATCTGAGGGTACAGCTGTAGCCTTTTTAAATTATAAAGAGCTTAAAGAGACTCTGTCACCACATTATAAGTGCCCTATCTCCTACATAATGAGATCGGTGCTATAATGTAGGTGACAATAATGCTTTTTATTTAAAAAAACGATCTATTTTTACCATGTTAGGAGCGATTTTAGATTTATGCTAATTCGTTTCTTAATGCCCAAGTGGGCGTGTTTTTACTTTACATAAACCTACTGGTACATGCAGGAAAAAGTCTAGTTGATATACATGTGTAGATATATACTGTATTAATACCTTGACCTGCCTAAGTAGAGTCGTGTGTTAACGAACCTTCCTTTACCCCATCCTATCCCCCCACCCCCACCTTTAGGAAAGACACGTGACACCGAGGTTGGATGTGAAATGGCCACAGCAGCCGTTTATTAATTTTACAGTTTTATAAAAACAATTTAAATCCGAAACCTTCGGATAACTAGTTAGGAATCCACCAGAGAATTCCTTCTAATAATTCACATGACCCAACATGGGTCAGAAACGTAAATAACAATTTAACGTTAACATTAACCCGAGCAGAGGAAGTCCTTGAAGCCCTTTCAGATATTCCTTTTTTAAGAACACACCGAGTTAGCCATCTGCAAACCACTAATTACCTCCAGCCGTAAACCAGCTCGGAAGCACCGTTCACCTCTGCAGATGGCTCCAACCACTAGAAGTCCACTTCAAGGGGATAACACCCGATGAAGCCCTCAAGTGATATACCGACCACTAGAAGTCCACTTCAAAGGGATAACACCCGATGAAGCCTTCAAGTGATATACCTTCTACCAGAAGACCACTTCAAAGGGATAACACCCGATGAAGTCTTCAACCATGTACCTTTTTTGGGGGACGCATACCCCCGATGCGACCCCCCCACCATTTTGTACTGACTGGCCTCAAGGACTCCCCCCGCCAGCTGCCATGACACCAGAACCTACTCAGGAAAAAAGGAAAAACATGTTAGATAAGCACACAAATAAAACACAACACTCCTATATGGACGTACGCAAAGACCCACCACGTAACAAACCAAGGGCGGGAGGGTGGGAGCTTGTCCTTACTGTGTTACTCCCTCCGCTGCTTCCGGCTCAATGCCGAAAACAGCGGGAAGAGCAGCAACGGCCCCCTGACTCCTCCCTGACCCCCTCCAACTCCCTCCAACTCTCCCTCACAAGTTAACCCTTTCCCTACCAGGGAGGTCATGGAGGCTTCCCTTCAGCCCTGCAGGCTCCGTCCAGCCCCTTCTATATCTGGGGCTAGACCTTAATAGAGCCAAGTAAACCTTGGTGTATTGCCCTAAACAAATTATAAAGAACCTATAAACTGTAGGGTACAATTAACACAATATGATTTAGAGAAAAATGTATAAATTTTATTGAATATAACAACATTAAAAAGATGAGTCATGCTGAGCATGAATAAAAACGTCTGTCAATTACAGAGGACATACAAATGACAAAAAATAGCAATACAATGAGTATATTGTTGTACTATAAGCCCAATTGGCCTGACCAGAAAAAATAGTTGCAGCCTCTATGTAAATAGTAACGTGCAAAATGCATCATGTGTATAAAAGCAACAAGAACTCTGCTGAAACGGACTGCAGTCAGCTGGAATATAACATCAAACACCAGCCTATTGCTGAGAATCAACATGTGGTAGCTCGCTAATACATGCAAGAGGAGTGTATGACGCTGACCAATCAGTGACCAATCAGTGTCATGCACTTCTCTCCATTCATTTAGTCAGCGCATAGTGACACTGCGTTATTCACGATGTGCTGTCTTATACTGACACATTAATGTTACTGAAGTGTTTAGACAGTGAATAGTCATTCCTTCCATCCAGGACGGGATGTCTATTCACAATTCCGACACGTCCGTAAGGTTTCTGTGGTACTTACAGCAGAGCAAAGCGTAATCTTGCAAGATCACGCAGTAAGTGACAGGTTACAGCGAGATTACGCTTTTCTCTGCTGTAAGTACCACAGAAACGTTACGGAAGTGTCGGGATTGTGAATAGACATCCCGTCCTGGCTGGAAGTAATGTCTAGTCACTGTCTAAACACTTCAGTAACGTTAATGTGTCAGTATAAGACAGCACATAGCGAACAACACAGTGTCACTATGCGCTGACTAAATGAATGGAGAGAAGTGCATGATGCTGATTGGTCACTGATTGGTCAGCGTCATACACTCCTCTGTACAACGCCCACTTGGTCTAAAGTAAAAACACGCCCACTTGGGCATTAAGAAACGAATTAGCATAAAGCTAAAATCGCTCCTAACGTGGTAAAAATAGATTGTTTTTCTAAATATAGGTAAATGAAGGACTATAGGTTTAGAAAGTATAGTTTGTAATTGGATTGAGAATTGGCTCAAGGACCGTATCCAGAGGGTTGTAGTCAATGATTCCTACTCTGAATGGTCCCCGGTTATAAGTGGTATACCCCAGGATGGGACTAATAGCACTATTTCTATTTTAGCAGAAGACACCAAGCTATGTAGTAATGTTTAGTCTATGGAAGATGTTAGTAAATTGCAAGCTGATTTGGATGCACTGAGTGTTTGGGCATCCACTTGGCAAATGAAGGTTAATGTAGACAAATGTAACAGCATGCAATGTCAATCAGCTGCTTCAAAGGCCAGCAAGATATTGTCGTGTATTAAAAGAGGCATGGACTCGTGGGACAGGGATATAATATTACCATTTAGGCCTCATTCACACGAACGTAAAAAAGCCCGTAATTACGAGCCGTAATTACGTGCCCATAGTCTTCTATTGGCCACGGGTACCTTCCCGTATGCTTACGGGCAGGCCCATAGAAGTCTATGGGGCTCCCGTAATTACGGGTGGCTACGTGTGTGCACCCGTAATTATGGGAGTGTTGCTAGGCGACGTCAGGGGATAGTCACTGTCCAGGGTGCTGAAAGAGTTAACTGATCGGCAGTAACTCTTTCAGCACCCGGGACAGTGACTACCGCTGGACTTAATAGTATTAAAAGTTAACTTACCTGCTTCTTCCTCCAGTCCGGCCTCCCGGGATGACGTTTCATCCCATGTGAATGCTGCAGCCAATCACAGGCTGCAGCGGTCACATGGATTGCCGCATCATCCAGGGAGGTCGGACTGGATGTCAAAAGAGGGACGCGTCACCAAGACAACGGCCGGGGTACGTATGAACTTCTTTTACTTACAATCGCAACGTTCCGCTGCGGAAACTCTGCCCGAAATGGCTGCCCCTTCTCTCTATCCACCACTGGTAGAGAGATGGGGCTGCCGATTAGTGCAATGCAATTTTGCATAGAAAATGGGTCCGTAAATACGGGTGGAATACTGGTGACAACAGGCCCGTATTTACTGGTGGAATACGGGTCGAATACGTGTGACAAAGTACCCGTATTTACGCCAGTATTTAAGGGAGGAAAAAAATACGTTCGTGTGCATGAGGCCTGACAAAGCATTAGTGAGGCCTCATCTAGAATATGCAATTCAGTTCTGGGCTCCAGTTGATAGAAAGGATGCCCTGGAGTTGGAAAAAATACAAAGAAGAGCAACGAAGTTGATAAGGGGCATTGAGAATCTAAGTTATGAGGAAAGATTAAAAGAACTAAACCTATTTAGCCTTGAAAAAAAGACGACTAAGGGGGGACATGATTAACTTATATAATTATATTAATGGCACATGCAAAAAATATGGTGAAATCCTGTTCCATGTAAAACCCACTCAAAAAACAAAGGGGCACTCCATCCGTCTGGAGAAAAAAAAAAGGTTCAATCTGCAGAGGCGACAAGCCTTCTTTACTGTGAGAACTGTGAATGTATGGAATAGTCACCGCAGGAGCCGTCACAGCAGGGACAGTAGATGGCTGCAAAAAAAGGCTTAGATCATTTGCTAGAACAAAAAAATATAAGCTCCTATGTGTAGAAATTTTTCCTTTCCCTTTTCCCATCCCTTGGTTGAACTTGATGGACATGTGTCTTTTTTTTCAACTGTACTAACTATGTAACTATGTGGTTTGAGAAAAATGCACAGTCTTAATTTCCACTAGCTGAAAGGAGTAGAACCTGCTGCAAAATAGTGGGCGTGCTGTAATGTATTTTACTTTCTCGAATTGGGTGAGGTCTGGTTTGTCCTAGTTTTCAGTCTTGGATTGTTTGGAACGATGTCATTGTATTTTGTTTTCTTTAGAAAAAATGGATGCATTGAAAAGGCTGGGCATTAATCCAATGAGATATATGCACCATGATTATTACTGGTATGGTTGTCTTTTGCTTTGATGTGACTGATACATTGATAGGTGAATCAACGAAGGCACCGAAACCAACAATTCGGGTTGTATCGTTACCGGCACCTCTTATACTGCTGGAACTGAACTGATATCCCTGTGTGTGGCCCCAAGTGAAAAATACAATCGGAATCAGTGATACAGCTATACGGGCTAAAAAGTTCTACAGTCACACATGGGACTGGGCGTATGAAGAGCTGAAACGCCTCTCTGTTACCTAGGAGGACAACCGGAAAATAAATAGATATTGCAGAGATATGTAACATTTGTCCCTTGTTCCAAACTGTTCATTTGTTTTAATATTTACTTTTTTAAGCATATCTAAAATCCCGAAAATGTAGGTATGACTGCAGCCAAATCAGCCTAAAACCCCAAAAAATAAACTTCTCAATATAATTATCTTTATAATTATACTCCGATCGCCCGCCGCTTATCTATGCACTTGCCTGCCTAACTTGCCTATATTCGGTAAGTTAGGAAGAACTAGGGGGGAGATGGAAGGAAATTTGAATGCAGGATCGAACTACGAAGGGTTTATTTGTAGTGTGTTACCACAGAGACACATAGGTCTTGCTTAGGAGCTGTAGACATAAAACAGAAGGAGATTTTTAATCAAGACCTATTGCAAATTTGTTTAATAATCATTTTAGATGTATAAAAAAAAATAATTGGTTACGATTGTAGAGATAGCATAGGTTTTGAGCAGATATAGGCTTTACAGGGGGTTTCTGACACATTGATTACATTTTTATTATAGATATGCCAACATTGTCTGATTGGTGGGAGTCGCCCGCTGGGACGTCCACTGTGTCTAAAACAGCGGTTGAAAACCACCAATGAATCATTGATGACATATCTTACCAATATGCTATCAAAGTATATAGTCGGAAAATCCCTTTAAATGCAGTACAGTAATTGTTATATCTAGACCAGTTTTTCTTTTTTTTTTCTTTTAGGTATAGATTTATTTTACATTAAACATGTTTCTGCTTTAGTTTGAAATTTTCTACATATTTTAGTACATGAGGATGCGAGATATTGGCAATATCAAAAGGGTTTGTCCAAGCCAATAATCCCCTTTTTCCAATTCCATTTACTAAATAAATGCTCTTATAAACATTTCCAATTACTTTCTTTTTTGATGTTGACATCATACACTGTAATATACTTGGCAGCTTATATAACCCAACTGGCTGTTTTTTATTGCATTTGTCATGGTGTTCCAGTTGTACTAATTTAGCACATAAAAGTTATGACTTTTTTATTAGATGGATAATTACTCAACTTAACGGTGCCCGTACATGATGCAGTCTGGCTGCTGTTAATGCTGCGTGGCTGAGAACCACACGGCAAAACCGCATGCAGTTTTAACGCAAACTGTAGCGGTTTTGCAACGCATTTTTGTACATGTGGCCTGTACGGGTGAAGCACATTCATTGAAGAACTGTGGAAAACTATGGCAATTTGTGGTAAAACCTTGTGTAGTTTTGCCACCCAGCAACTACCAAAGTTCGTCGACATCGTGTACGGGCACCCTTATCATGTTCAAGAACCAAGGTTTGTCCTTGTTTTAAGCTTTCAATATTGCATTATTAATTTTCCTATCTTTGAATATATATTGAAGTGATGAAACTTTTGTTCAACCAGTGTCCGGATAATTCCCTTTGACTGTCATATAATCTGAGAGATTTCCTATTTATTTAACCCCTTAAGGACATGGCCAATATGCGTTTTTTTCATTTTTGTTTTTTCCTCCCCGTCTTCCAAAAGCCATAACTTTTTTATTTCTTTGTCGACATAGTCATATGAGGGCTTGTTTTTTTGTGGGACAAGTTGTCGTTTTCAGGGCACCATTTATTGTACTGCATAATGTACTGGGAATCTGAAAAAAAAAATTATATGTGGGGTGAAATGGCCAAAAAGCAGTAAAAACTACATATTCACCTTATTCTACAGGTTGATATGATTGCGCGATACCAAATTTATATTTTGTTTTATGTTTTACCACTTTTAGAAAAAGAAAACTATTTGCTAGAATTGTCGCCATATTCTGAGAGCCATAACTTTTTTATTTTTCCATCAATTTAGTGGTATGAGGGCTTAAATTTTGCGGGACGAGCTGTAGTTTTCACCAAAACTATTTTGGGGTACATATGACTTTTTAATCACTTTTTATTCCATTTTTTTGGAGAGCTAAGGTGACCAAAAACAGCATTCTGCATGTTATATATATATATATATATATATATATATATATATATACATATATATATATATATATATATATATAGTAATCCAAAAACAGGCAGCACACCATAGTTTAAAGTGAAAAAGAGGGTACTTTATTGCCTCATGTGCACGAGGCAATAAAGTACCCTCTCTTTCACTTTAAACTACAGTGTGCTGCCTGTTTTTGGATTGCTGTATTACTGGGAACCTGGTCTGCTCCCATTATATATATATATATATATATATTTATTTTTTATTTTTATTTTTTTATTTTTTTTACTGCATTCACCTAGCAGGCTAAACAATACTGTATTGTGAAAGTTTGGACTTTTACAGACGCAGCGATACCAGATATGTTAACTTTTATTTTTTTTAACATTGCCTTAGGAGAAATATGGGAAAAGGTTTTTTTTGAACTTTTAATACTTTTTATTTTTAGAACATAAAAAAACAACTTTATTTAACTGTTTTTTACTTTCTTTTTTAGTCCCCCTAGGGGACTTGAGCCAGCGATTCATGATATACTGCAATACTAATGTATTGCAGTATATCGTGATTCTGACAGTCTCCTTTGAAGCCCTGCTGGAAGAGTACAAAGGAGTACAAAGATGGCAGACCTGAGGCCTTCATTAGGCCCCCAGACTGCCATAACAACCATATTCAGTGGCTGATCGCGTCGCGGGTGGGCACAATGGTGTCTTTGAGGGGGCGCCCCCTGATTCTAGCAATTAAAATGCAGCGATCACGATTGACCGCGACATTTAAGGTGTTAAACGGGCAGGAATCAAAGTGATCTTTGATTCTGCCCGTTGCAGTGAGGTGTCGGCTATTTAACACAACCGTCACCCACTGAGTATCGAGTGAGCTCAGCCCGTGAGCCCGCTCCATAATTCCCCTTAACGGTTGTCACGTACTAGTACGTGACATGTTGTTAAGGGATTAAAGGGAGGATCTTCTTTCGCAACCTATTTTTTTTTTTTTATTATTGTTCCAATGCATCTAAAATTTTAAATGAAGCTGCTTTGCAAATAGTCTTAATTAAACATATCATACCATTTTGTGTCTACAGTTCCTGTGCAGACCTATGTGTTTCCATGGTAACAGACTACAAATAAACTCTGTCTAATCATAATGCCATTCATCTGTGTCCTTACTTATTGCTAACCTACCAAATATATTTTAGAAAGAATTAGGGGATTTTTACGTACTTTATGTGTCAGGCAGCCAGGGCCGGATCAATGTTGGTAGAGGCCTTTGAGCAAAACATTGGATGGAGGCCTCTCCACTTTTTTTTGGAAATAAAAGAAAACAAGAATATGTATATAATTTTTGGAGAGATCCAATACCCCTATTCTTGTCTTGATGATGGTGAGTTATATTTTCATCTAATTACTCATGCAATACACACTGGTATAGGATATCACTAACTTGCTATATTCAATCACAATGCAGAATAAAACTAAATTGAGCCAAAGGGTGTGCTGGTGTGGGTAGCACCCTATGGGTACGTTCACACGCCCTATTTACGGACGTAATTCAGGCATTTTACGCCTCGAATTACGCCCGAAAAAACGGCTCCAAACCGCTGTCAAAAGACGGCGCGTAAAAAGACGGCCGCCTCAAAGAAGTGCATGTCACTTCTTGGGACGTAATTGGAGCAGTTTTTCATTGACTCCATAGAAAAACAGCTCCAATTACGTCCGTAATGGACGCCGCAAAAAACGAGTGCTCTTGTCAAAACGTCTGAAATTCAGGAGCTGTTTTCGCCTGAAAACAGCTCTGTAATTTCAGACGTAATTTGTTAAGACGTGTGAACATACCCTAACACAGACGGAGAGTGGCTAAGCTGAGGATAATCTCTTGGTGATTTCTGCCGGCCATGGCTGTTCATTTTCATTAAATGATTGCACAATGCAAGGGCGTCGCTAGAACACCAGATCTCCAGGGCCCAAGCCCCGGAACTTTGGTTCGATGCCCCGGATCCCCGGGCGACTGCCGATACAGGGGTTGCAGCGGTCGCGATTGCGACCGGGCTACGGCCCCCGCTCCGCGTCTATAGAAATTTACGATAGTAACTAGGGCCTATGTCATAAAATACACAGGCCCCTGTTACTATAGTAATAGAACTTTACTTACCCTCTGTCACGTACTCTCTGCCTGCGACTTCCTTCGGTCTCCAGGACATCGAGAGTTAGTCACTCGGGCTAAGCCTACCACATGTGTTACTAATGTGTTTTTTTTTTAATGTTTGTATTATTTTACAGGTTCGGTCATTGGACTACGTCGGATTTGAGGACTACTTCAATGACAGCTTTTTTTATTTTCAATAAACTGGTTAATGAGGGTTGTGGGGGGGGTTTATTTCAATAAAATATATTTTTTCTATGTCTTTGTATTTTGTTTTAAACTTTATTACTACCGCCTTAGTAATGGCCGCTGGCTGATTGACAGCGTCCATTACTAAGGCAAGGCTTAGTGTTAGCCATGCAGAGGCTAACAATAACCTCCCAATATTACCCTGGTACCCACCGCCACCAGGGGTACCGGGAAGAGCTGGGTACGATCCAGTACCTGACCATCTGTAGTGGTGGTCAGGAACTGGGGCGGCCACAGGCTGGTATTATTAGGCTGGAAAAGCCCAAAAACAGTGGCCCTTCTACCCTGGTAATGCTAGGCTGCTGCTGCTGTGTTGTATCTGGCTGGTTATCAAAAATGGGGGGGACCCCAGGTCATTTTTTTTTTAAATGGAATAAATGTTGTCCCCCCATTTTTCATAACTAGCTAGAAACAGCATAGCAGCAGCAGATGGTCAGGTACTGGATCATACCCAGCTCTTCCCGATACACCTGGTGGCAGTGGGTACCAGGGTAATAATGGGGGTTAGTGTTAGACTCTGCACCGGCTAACACTAAGCCTCGTCTTAGTAATGGACGTTGTCAATCAGCCAGCAGCTGTTAATAAGGCGGTAGTAATAAAGTTTAAAAAATGCAAGGACATAGAAAAAATATTTTATTGAAATAAAAAACCCCACACAACCCTCATTAACCATTTTATTGAGAATAAAAAAGCCGTAATCTAAGTATTCCTCGAATCCGACGTAGTCCAACAACAGAACCTATAAAAAAACACAAATACATCAAATAAATTAGTAACACATAAAAAAGCAAAACAATTATTATCATACCTTTCCTGGGTCCAGCGCTGGGGAGTCGCAATGCCAACGAGCTGGGACCTATATCTAATCCTATCATGTGTGATACGGTCTTCTGGGACCTATATCTAAGCCTATCTTGTGTGATACGGTCTGCTGAGCCAATGTATCTAATCCTTTCCATAGCTATAGAGACGTAGTGCTATAGATATGCTGTCTCAAATATATGTATATATATATATATATATATATACATACATACATACATACATACATACACACTACCGTTCAAAAGTTTAGGGTCACTTAGAAATTTCCTTATTTTTGAAAGAAAAGCGCAGTTTTTTTCAATGAAGATAACATTAAATTAATCAGAAATACACTCTATACATTGTTAATGTGCTAAATGACTATTCTAGCTGCAAACCTCTGGTTTTTAATGCAATATCTACATAGGTGTATAGAGGCCCATTTCCAGCAACCATCACTCCTGTGTTCTAATGGTACATTGTGTTTGCTCTCTGTGTTAGAAGGCTAATGGATGATTAGAAAACACTTGAAAACCCTTGTGCAATTATGTTAGCACCGCTGTAAACAGTTTTGCTCTTTAGAGGAGCTATAAAACTGACCTTCCTTTGAGCTAGTTGAAAATCTGGACCATTACATTTGTGAGTTCGATTAAACTCTCAAAATGGCTAGAAAAAGAGAGCTTTCATTTGAAACTCGACAGTCTATTCTTGTGCTTAGAAATGAAGGCTATTCCATGCAAGAAATTGCCAAGAAACTGAAGATTTCCTACAGCGGTGTGTACTACTCCCTTCAGAGGACAGCACAAACAGGCTCTAACCAGAGTAGAAAGAGAAGTGGGAGGCCCCGCTGCACAACTGAGCAATAAGACAAGTACATTAGAGTCTCTAGTTTGAGAAATAGACGCCTCACAGGTCCTCAATTGGCAGCTTCATTAAATAGTACCCGCAAAACGCCAGTGTCAACGTCTACAGTGAAGAGGCGACTCCGGGATGCTGGCCTTCAGGGCAGAGTGGTAAAGAAAAAGCCATATCTGAGACTGGCTAATAAAAGGAAAAGATTAATATGGGCAAAAGCACACAGACATTGGATAGAGGAAGATAGGGAAAAAGTGTTATGGACAGACGAATCGACGTTTGAGGTGTTTGGTTTGGATCACACAGAAGAACATTTGTGAGACGCAGAACAACTGAAAAGATGCTGGAAGAGTGCCTGACGCCATCTGTCAAGCATGGTGGAGGTAATGTGATGGTCTGGGGTTGCTTTGGTGCTGGTAAAGTGGGAGATTTGTACAAGGTAAAAGGGATTTTGAATAAGGAAGGCTATCACTCCATTTTGCAACGCCATGCCATACCCTGTGGACAGCGCTTGATTGGAGCCAATTTCATCCTACAACAGGACAATGACCCAAAGCACACCTCCAAATTATGCAAGAACTATTTAGGGAAGAAGCAGGCAGCTGGTATTCTATCTGTAATGGAGTGGCCAGCGCAGTCACCAGATCTCAACCCCATAGAGCTGTTGTGGGAGCAGCTTGACCGTATCGTACGCAAGAAGTGCCCATCAAGCCAATCCAACGTGTGGGAGGGGCTTCTGGAAGCATGGGGTGAAATTACTCCCAATTACCTCTGCAAATTAACAGCTAGAATGCCAAAGGTCTGCAATGCTGTAATTGCTGCAAATGGAGCATTCTTTGATGAAAGCAAAGTTTGAAGGAGAAAATTATTATTTGAAATAAAAATCATTATTTCTAACCTTGTCAATGTCTTGACTATATTTTCTAGTCATTTTGCAACTCATTTGATAAATATAAGTGTGAGTTTTCATGGAAAACACAAAATTGTCTGGGTGACCCCAAACTTTTGAACGGTAGTGTAGATACTAGTATATATTTGCATTGTATATGTCTACTACATGGGTTACTGACAAATGTGAGATGACACATAGTACAGTCATAATTATCCACTTTAGCAAATTAATATATTTTTGTGGGAACGATCCCAAATATAAAAAGCTATTTAACTAAATGTTGCCAAGAAAATAGAATATTAAGAGGGATCACTTGGCTGCAAGAAAAAAAATCAATATGTCCGGTAAATTCTAATAAATCAGGTTATTTATCTCTGTCTGTTATATGGACAGTTTTTCAGGTAAGTGAGGATTTAATTATATTTCCACATAATGGATGATAACAGAGACTGCAAGCGTATGCTGGAATTTACAGCTCACCAAAAACGGCAAAAGCTGTCTCCACACAAAAGACTTAAATGGCGTATCAACTAGTGGGGTAAGACCACAATCAGTCCAACAATCTAGGAAATGGGGTGCCCAGCCTTAGAGGAGAAGTGCCTGCTCATGTACAGTTACTCTGTATTATTAAAGGGTTATTCCCATCTCAGACATTTATGGCATATCCACAGGATATGCCATAAATGTCTAATAGATGTAGGTCCAAGCTCTGGGACCCGCACCTATATCAAGAACGGGGGTCTGGGTTTGGCGGCCAGCAGGCACCTCGCCAGGCGCAACGGGAATTTGAATGACCCTTATTCTATAAAAATAGGTGCGTGTCCGAGAGCTGGGATCCACATCTATCAGACATTTATGGCATATCCTGTGGAACCCAATCTATTAGCCAAAATGGAGAACCACTGCAAGACAGGGTCGCTATTCATAACACCTTCAGCTTCCTCCAGTGGCAAACGCAAATCGCCAGGGGCTGCCGGACCCGCATTGCTCAGCCGATCAGCAGCGGGTCCTCATCCCTTGGACATCTGAACAACCTCTTTCAATTGAGTGGAAGAAACTTAGAAAAACATATGCCATAACAGTCTATGATGGGCAAACCCTTTTGAAAACAATAAATAAATATACAAAAAGTTGACCACATATTTTTCCATAATCTGAATGTTAGGAAATAATGATGCACTATAATCACTTTCCATTTGCATACAGTTATTCATACAGAAGCAGAGAACACAGTACAGTTATGTGGTAAAACCGGTTTTGGGCCCATTCAGGAACGTGAATATAGGCACACGTGTCTTATTTAAATATCTTTAATGTATCAGCTATTATTTTTTTCTAATAGATTACAATAATGCAGAGGTCAGTGGAAACAACAATAATGTTTTAGTAAATACTTGTACTCTCCTTGAAATAATAATTCGGAAGTACGTATTCTCAAACCCTGTGCTAAGTTCTATTGTGTTGTTCCCCTGTTATTAATCCTGGAAATAGTGTTACTATACCCTTGTTAATGGGGGGTGTGCCCTGACACTGTCCAATCAGTACTTCGTGTCAGACCATGTAGGGACAAGGGCAGCGCCCAGTTATTCGTTTATTCATACATTTCCAGGAAGAATAATTAAGGAAAATCACAATGCAGAATTTTAATAAAAGGTGTGCATCATAGTTATTTTATGGGGAGAGCGGACAAGTACTCTTTATAGTAAAGGTCCACTATGATGCTGAAAGGAGGACATTTACTTTAACCGAAAGATACTTTCAAGAACACGTGGTACATGTTATTCAGAGGAGTTAGATGGTGTCTGTAGTCCCTTTATTTTACTTTTATTACATTGTACCCTTAGTAACCGCTGTACACACATAACTCAGACATATCATTGTGCACAATTGGCAGAGGGTTACAGAAAGGGGGCACTTCCCTTGTACTCTAGTTAACTTTCTCTGAGACTTTGCAACACATGTTAATTCGAAACCCCCTTGATTCTGCAGACGGCCTGGGCTTATTTTTCTCCTAAGCTATTTTTAACCACCGTAGTCCCAGAACATTACATCACCAAGACCTCTGACATTCAATGTGTAGAAGTGAAAAATATAATTCAGGGACAGCCATGGGGTTTCAGTGGAATATTTATAGTATTAGCTATATCCTGGGCAACAGATTTTGTTTCTAATTTATGACTGGATCCTTGAAAAAGAATTATTTGTTGATGTATAATGAAGGACAAATAAATTAAACACATATACTAAATTAATTTAAAGTATCTATTTGCACCTTTAATACTTTGCATATTATTTCAGAACTAAATAATATGGAACAATATTTCCAAGTCTAGAGGCATGGTGGAGACTATTGAGCGAGAGGGTCCCAGTAGAGCTTAGTCCCATCCTCATTGCCATAGATGGCTTGAACCTACACAGGACTACTAGTCCCCCCAGCTACCACAAAAGCATAGCTCCAATGATCAACCTAAAGTAGGTCTCCTATGTTATTTTATCTGAGGGCAGCATAGGGTAGAGGAGGAGATGCTGGGCTTGGGGGATATATAGTTTTCTAGTAATTTTATCAATGACAGGCCTCGGGAAAGGACCACGAACCCACTATGTCATTATTAGATTTGTCTAGGGCTAAACTAGAGGGGCTTACCTGGAATCTAAGGGATTTTGCAATTTTCAACTTAAAAATTAGTGTCAATTATTAGCGGAAATCTACGCCAGCTCATAGTGGACATACTGAAGACTTCAGTTTGTGGTGCACGGACAGTCCAAGATGTGACAAATTTATTAAGAATTTTGCGCCTCTTAGTACTGCATGCTTCTGGTTAAGACTATTTCATTTTCACTAGAGGTATGCTTTAACAGAAAAGAGATGGGGAACCTCCATGATGGTGGTCTTCTCCTACAAGAAATGTGAAAGAGGGAAAGAGCACCACTGACCACAGAATACAGGAGCGGTCTCTCTCCGTTTTCTCCTGTTATGGGGGCACTAATTACCTGCCCCAATGTTAATTTCTTCTGCGTACATTTTTCAAGTAACTTTTACACACAGGTTTTCTTTTCACTATAAAGATTAATGGTTATTAAATAAAAGGCTGCAACCTCCACCATTGTCTTAAAAAGGGAATCAGCATCAGGGAGTTAGAAGAGAGGTGTCCATGTATGTGCGGTTCCTCTCCATGAAATTAAATGGGAGTACTGGAAACCTACAAGGGAGTGCTCTTTATGGGTACATCCAAATGGTGCAGTCGGAAACACGTTTTGGCACTGTCCAAAAATATTTTATTTTACTAAAAGTAAAGCAGTTACTTTGTGATTGTCATGCCGTTTTGAACGTTCAAAGACTTTTCTGACGTACTTCTCTTTAGTATGCAGGTTTTTCTGTTTCAATATGTCTTTATTAAACAGTTGAGACATCAGAAAACATATATGAACCGTTCTACTCGCAGGTAGAAGTAAATAGTTAAAGTCTCAAATAATAATTAAATAGTTCATTCGTATGAGTATGCAGGTTTTTCAAAGCGGTTCCCCATCAAAAGTTCCAAAATGCGGTTTTAGACAACGGAAAATAGGAAAAAAATTCATATTTGACTAATTTTACTACTTTTGCAAAGCAAAAACTATTTCTTAAAAAAATTATTTGTTCGGATTCACCACATTCTGAGAGACATTTTTTGGTACATACGATTTTGTTATCACTTTTTATTTCATTCCTTTTTTTAAATTTTTTACATTGTGCTGGGGGAAAAATGGGAAAAGTTTTTTTTTTAACTTTTATAATTTTTTTACGCTCCTGAAAACGTTTTTTTTTTACACGTTTTATCAGTTCCCCTAGGGGACTTGAACCAGCAATCATTAGATCGCTGGTACAATATACTGCAATACATGGATGTTACGGAAATAGCGTAACTCGGTGAGCTACGCGGTTTCCGTAACTCCCATGGTAGTAAATGGCAGTTACAGAAGCAGCGTAGCATGCTACACTGTTTCCGTAACTACTATTCCGTTCTGTTTTCGTAGCTACGGAGTTCCAAAAACAGTGTAGCTTGTGGTGCTACGCTGCTTTCGTAACTCCCATTCACTTCTATGGGAGTTACGGAAACAGCATAGCTCAGCGAGCACTCAGCTGTTTCTGTAACTCCCGACCACATAACCAGGAAGTGGCCGGGAGACAGCGGAGCGAGTAAGCTAAAACGGGGTTATGGGGGCCCCGTTCTAGAGATAGGTGCGGGTTCCAGAGGTGGGACCCGCATCTATCTGACATATCCTGTATCCCTATAAATGCCCCAGTCGCTACTGACCACGGCATTTAACTAGTTAGATGAGCGTGTCAGCTGTAAAGCACAGCTGACACTTGCAGTGTATGGAGCGGGCTCAGGGCGTGAGCCCGCTCCAAACATCATCCCCTTCCCGCTCCATGATGTGCCGGCACATCATGGGTCTGGAAGGGGTTAAGTAAGAAGCAGTCAGGGGGCCTAGCGCTGCCGGGTCCCTTGACTGCTGTCTATAAGATGCAGGAACTTTTTAGCACGATAATCAGCGGTTTTGTGCCGCTATGTTTGTGTCTAAACATCCATTCATTTACCTGAAAAAAACTATAGCAGACAGGTTTACAGTTTCAAAACTTAAAGAAAAAAACACACCTTAGCCACACCGTGAATATACCCTAAGGAGTAGTTCACACAGCGTAATTTGGGATTGATTTTGACGCAGAAACCGCATTGGAATCCGCGCCAATAAAATGCCCTAAATCGCCCCCATTAATCCCAGTGCAAGGCAGAGGCTTTTTTTTTCCTGGTGGCTTTTGGCCGCTCAGCGAGAAAAAAAAGCAGCCTGCTTTCTTCAAGCAGTTTCCACCTCTGACCTCCCATTGAAATCAATGGAAGGCAGAAAGAACCTGTGGCGCTAGTTTTGAGCGTTTTTTTGCATCCGTTTTTGCCCACGGTTTTTGCATTAGATTAAACAGCCAAAAGAAACTACAGGCAAAAACCGCTGGCTATTCAAAATCTGCATCAAAATATTCTTGAAGGAATTTGGAGACTGATTTTTTCTGCCTGACATAAAACGCTGTGTGAACTTCAGGGCTTGTTTGATGTCAAGATTAGTGAGGTAAAGAACCTAGGACCTTGACAAGTCAATTATGCGAAAAACCCCTTCTGGTTAAAAAAAAAGACGGAATATACAACTTAACCGTGGTTCTGTGGCACACCAGGAGATCCTCATACAGCAGGTTTACGTTTTGGGGCAAACCAATCCCAGAAAACAATAAAAACAGATCAAAGAAAATTATAGCAAATTAGTTTTGCTTGCACAGTTACGCAGAATACACAGTAATTCATATGTCATTCCTTGTGACATATCAGCACTGTATTATGATACAAATGTGAACTGACGCACTGGTTGGGAAGTTCAGATCTCATCTATTTATTTGACCTAAATATTTCAGGCGATGTTTATCAGGGCCGGTTGACAATCTGATGCTCTGTCTTTCCTTTTCTTATTTGCCACAATAAAATTTAGCAAGCAGCCGCAGCTAAGGTGACTTTTCCACGGTCTTGAAATAATTGTGAACCTGCAAAACATTCATGGTACTCAGATCAATGAAAAGGTCCTTGCACACAGCATTGCCGCATATAGAAGCACATGGGGACTCTACAGGTCTGTATTACGGACAAGTAGATACTCCATGTGCCACCATATGGTGCCTACCTCTGTAATATGGCATGAAACACTATGGGGCCATTTCAAGCTATGAGTGCATATAGGAACATACAGCACAGGTCTGTTATACAGCTATGTGTATAAGCCATTACAGGACCTAATGGGTTGAATTGAGGTAAAAATGTAATTGATCTATAAATTTCGAAAGGACTAAACCGGGGAAGCACTAGTGATAGTGTCGTCTGAGACAACAGATTTAGACCATTTGCTGCCATCGGTTGGACCCTATTTGTGGCATGAAAGACAATTTCAGATGCCGACCAAAAGCAAATGATCAAAGGCCAAGTTAAAGGATGGATTGATGCCAATGGGCATGTGTCATATAATGCCTAAATAACTGTGCAATAAAATACTGCTATACATTTATGGCCTCAGTAAGTTTGCCAGAAAGGAAATTTTCAGTCCGATGCATGTGGTGGAGACTCCTAAAAGGTGGAGAGAGAGTTAAAAAACACACGGCGCCAACATGGCGCAGGTCACATTTGGTAAAGGTAGAGCAAGACAATATGAATTGATAACTGCTCACCTATTGGAGTTGTGCTGCAACAAGCACAACAATGGGACAGATGTATAGGATGAAGCTGTGGCTGGGTTAGAAGAACCGGCCACCTGAATAGGGGAACCGCTATATATATATATATGAAAAAAAATAGTAAAAGGTATTTTACCTGATGAAGACGCCGGTTCGGCGTAGAAACGCGTAGTCCGTTTTATGTTTGTTCTAATAAATGTAGTCTTGTTTTGAACTACTGGATTCTCCTCTATTGGATGTTAGCAGCGCTATTTTTTGGAAGCTCCATTTTTTTGCACTCCTAAAAGGTGGACATCCCGAGACAATGGCCCTTTTTGCCTATGCTATTTGCTGTCCCTTCGATTATCTCTTAACAATGCCTGCTTTTCGGCCACTCACCGCTAAGGTTAACTATGGAATATGCAGAGGTGTGATCCTAAATTAAAAAGTGTTATGGCTAGAATGTCTGTAGAGGTAGTAAGCAGCGGATTAGTCTGATTTGTGCAATACTTGTGGGTTTGGTCATAAAAATAAATGGCGTGTTATGCAAATAGGCACTGTTGTAGTATTGCATCAGTTTTAGGCTGCACCTACATGCAAAAAAAAACCTAAATTACGGAACTTGAAGTGGAGGATGCAAACGTGTTCAGGCAGGTTGTTAGAAAGTAAAACTACATTACTAAAAAAGCATATTTTATGTTTCATTTATTCACCCCAGGTACGAGCAAGTACTCGGCTTCAAAATTACTCATCAGTTAGAGTTATCAAATATTAATTGTATGTTTCAGGGTCATTGCTAGTCTTAAAAGATCTGGGGCACGAGCCTCAAGGCATATCCACAATATTAAAACCACCTGTCTAATATTGTTCAGGTTAACCTCGTGCCGCCAAAATACTGTAGCTCTGACACGTCAAGGCTTGTGCTCCACAAGGTCTCTGAGGGTTTCCTATTGTATCTGGCACCAAGACGTTAGGAGTAGATCTTTTAAGTCCTGTAAGTTTTGAGGTGGGGTCTCTATGGATTGGACTTGTCTTTCCAGCACATCCCAAAGATTCTTCATTGGTGGCCAAGTCAACACCTTACTCTTTGTCATGTTCCTAAAACCATTTCAGAACAATTTTTGTAGCGTGGCAGGGAGCATTATTCTGCTGAGACAGGAACCTGCCATTAGGGAATATCATTGCCATGAAGGGGTGCACTTGGTCTGCAACAAAGTTTAGGTAGATTTTACATATCAAAGTAACAGCCACATGAATGCCAGGACCCAAGGTATGCCAGCAGAACATTGCCCAGACCATCAGACGGTCTTCGCCTTTTCCCCATAGTGCATCTTGGTGCCATCTCTTCCCCAGGTAATCGATGCACACGCATCGGTAGCTGACATGGTGTAAAAGAAAATGTGATTTATCAGACCAGGCCTCCTTCTTCCATTGCTCCATGGTCCAGTTCTGATGCTCACGTGCCCATTGTAGGCATTTTTAGTGGTGGATAGGGATCAGCATGGGCACTATGAAAGGTCTGAGGCTATGCAGCCCCAAACGCAGCAAGCTGTGATGTTCTGTGTGTTCTGGCACCTTTCTTTTCTATCCAGCAGTAGCTTTTCAGTAATTTGTGCTTCAGTAGCTCTTCTGTGGGATTGGACTAGATAGGCTGGCCTTCACCGCATGAGTATCAATGAGTCTTGGGCACCCATGACTCTTTCGCCGGTTCACTAGTTGTCCTTCCTTGGACCACTTTAGGTAGGTACTAATCACTGCATACCAGAATTCCTCACAAGACCTGTATCATGGCCATGTCCACAGCTACCTCCCCCTCTCTCCCGACTCTCACTTACCTGTCCTTGGTGTCCCCTCCTCCAGGCCGCCCGGCCGGCAGTCTTCCCCACCGCTGCTCTACTGCAGTTCCTATGCCGTCCACTAGTGCCTAAGAGGCTCTGTCACCACATTATAAGTGCCCTATCTCCTATATAAGGAGATCGGCGCTGTAATGTAGGTGAAAGTAATGCTTTTTATTTAGAAAAACTATCTATTTTAAACCACTTTATGAGCGATTTTTAGCTTTATGCTAATGACTTTCTTAATGCCCAAGTGGGCGTGTTTTTACTTTAGACCAAGTGGGCGTTGTACAGAGGAGTGTATGACGCTGACCAAACACCCGCCCGCTAGCCCTGACCCAATTACCCTGAAATAAAAAAAATAGCTGAAAAGTAAAAAAGCATATTTTTTTACTATTATTTTCAAACTTTAAGCCTAGAAATTCTAAATTGGCAAAAAGGAAGTGTATAAAAATGATAATAAAAGAAACCTGCATTGTTTATGAAAAAACACCACAAAAATCAAAACGGAAGACCAACAGATAAAAAAGTTATAGCCATTTAATTAACACGTGCTAAACATGGCTAAACGGTGTCTGGTCCTGAAGGCTCCAAATAGCCTGGTGCTGAAATGGTTAATGTTGGTGCCTTTGTTGAATCTCGAAATAATGCCCTCCTTACCCAGTCTATGAGTTTTGGTGGGCGGCCTTCTCTTTCAAGTTTGTAGTTGAGCTATATTCTTTCCTTGCTGATTGCTTAGGGGGTGTTGCAGGCCTTTCAGAGTAGGTGTATTTATACTGCCATCATGTGACAGATCATGTGACACTTTGATTGCACACAGGGGGACCTTTTTCAACTAATTATGTGACATCTGAAGTGTATTGGTTTGACCAGACCTTATTTAAGGTGTGAATACATTCGCACTCACAACTATATATACAGTACTGTGCAAAAGATTTAGGCAGTTGTTGAAAAACGCTGCAAAATAAGAATTCTTTCAAAAATAGAAGTGTTAATAGTTTGTTTTTCTAAATCAAATAACAAAATGCAAAGTGAATGAACAGAAGAGAAATCTAAATCAAATCAATATTTGGTGTGACCTCCCTTTGCCTTCAAAGCAGCATTAATTCTTCTAGATACACTTCCACACAGTTATTGAAGGAACTCGGCAGGGAGGTTGATCCAAACATCTTGGAGAACTAACCACAGATCTTCTGTGGATATAGTCTTCCTCAAATCTTTCTGTCTCTTCATGTTTTCCCAGACAGACTCGATGATGTTGAGATCAGGGCTCTGTGTGGGCCATATCATCACTTCCAGGGCTCCTTGTTCTTCTTCTTTCTGCTGAAGATAGCAATGTGACAATGGCTGTATGTTTGGTGCCGTTGTCCTTCTGCAGAATAAATTTGGAGCCAATCAGACACCTCTCTGATGGTATTGCATGATGGATATTTGCTGAAATGCAGCCCCAAACATGCAAGGAACCTCCACCATGTATCACTGTTGCCTGCAGACATTCATTATTGTATCACTCTCCAGTCCGGCAAACAAACTTCCTTCTGTTACAGCCAAATATTTCACATTTTGACTCATCAGTCCAGAGCACCTGCTGCAATATTTCTGCACCCCAGTTCCTATGTTTTCATGCATAGCTGGGTCGCTTGGCCTCGTTTCCACGTCAAAGGTATGGCTTTTAGGCCGCAATTCTTCCATGAACACCACTTCTGGTCAAAATTCTCCGAACAGTAAATGGGTGTACCTGGGTCCCATTGGATTCTGCCAGTTCTGAGCTGACAGTTTATTCAAACTCTACTGTGTTCAGATTGAGACTGTACTAGTAATAATATAAGAGTATTGTTCTTTTTTCTTTTTCTTTTTAGATTTATTTATTTCTATGTTATCTGTACGACATTTGTCATATATTTACATTCCTGCGTGAATCTTATGCCTTCTTTCGCACCTTTGTTTATCTCTGAAAAACTTTAATAAAAATTTAAAGTTGAAAAAAAAAAGTTACATAGTACGGTTAAAAAAAGACATATGCCCATGAATTAAACAATGGGAAGGGATGGAACAAAAATTCTACAAATTGACAAAGGAGCTGATATTTTTTCGTTCTAGGAAATTAGTCTACTGTCCCTGCTGTGACGGCTCCTGCGGTGACTATTCCATAGATTCACAGTTCTCACGGTAAAGAAGGCTTGTCGCCTCTGCAGGTTGAACCTTTTTTTCTCCAGACGGAGGGAGTGCCCCCTTGTTTTTTGAGGGGGTTTTACAAGGAACAGGATTTCACCATATTTTTTGTATGTGCCATTCATATATTTATATAAGTTAATCATGTCCCCCCTTAGTCGTCTTTTCTCAAGGCTAAATAGGTTTCATTATTTTAATCTTTCCTCATAACTTAGATTCTCCATGCCCCTAATTAGCTTCGTTGCTCTTCTTTGTATTTTTTCCAACTCCAGGGCATCCTTTCTATGAACTGGAGCCCAGAACTGAACTGCATATTCTAGATGAGGCCTCACTAATGCTTTGTAAAGTGGTAATATTATATCCCTGTCCTGCGAGTCCATGCCTCTTTTAATACATGACGCAGCTGAAAAAGTTGCTATGGCGAAAAACATTATTTTTTTTCCTTATGGCCACGGATGACACATTAAGAAATAAAAGGATGTTCTCCAGAGATCTGTTCTCAAGTTTTTGTTATTTCCTGAAAGTAAGTGGCTGGCGCCGACCCAACTTTTGTAAACAATGCTCTGCATGCATCATATGTTTTGTGCATCACATTGGGGGCCCATCTTTACATATCTGCTTGTTGGGGTGTATTACTACTGTACAGTAAAATTGGGGGTTATAGCCGCAAAATACAGCAGTTTTAAAACAGTTACCGCGTAACAAACCGCACTCCTACCGCACCATGTGAACATACCCATAAGGGTATGTTCAGATGCAGCATATTTGCTGCAGAAATTTTTGCAACTCTCCTACTTATGTGAATGCAGCTTGCAGAAATACACTCACATGCTGCAGAAAAAAAACATATTTAGATGTATGGAACAGATTTTTAGTTAATTTCTGCAACTACTGCTACTTGTGAATATACCGCTATAGTGGATGCAATTAAACGAGCGCTGATCAACAATACAGCATGTTGATTGGCACTCGTTCGCTCCATTAACATAGAGCAATGATCGTAGGTTTGTGGTTGAACGATCGTTAATACGATTGCTTGTCCCCATACATTTTTCATCTTGTTGGAAGCACATCTTCTGTTTACACGGGGAGATGTGCTGTTGACAAGCTACCACTTTTCTGGCTGCATAAAAGATCCGATCAGCCAATGAACGAGCGTTTGCTCGTTTATCGTCTGATCGCTGCCCTGTTTAGGCTAGTGCTAGACATTGAGTATTTCTTTTTTGTAGTGAGCGATTTAATCGCTGTCCATAGGAATGCATTAGGCTAGGGTTATTTATCTCACTATGAAAAAATCGCTGTGATGTCACTGTGATAAATCGCTTAAATCCTTGTCCGTTAAAGTATATTGAGTAGCTTGAAAATCTCTTCGAAATCGCTCCAGTCAAGAGATGTGTTACTGAATTTTTTTAAATCGTTACATGCTGAGATTTTTACAGCTACACAAGTGCGATTTTAAAAATATTTTTAATCTACTCAATGCATTCCAATGGACTGCGATTTATCACATTGCTTTACTGTAGTGAGGTATATAGCTCTAGCCTAATGCATTCCTATGGACAGCGATTAAATCGGTCACTGCAAAAACAAGTGTAGGTCTAGCCCCAGCTTTAGGCTACATTAACACGAGCATGGTCGTTTATCGCCCGCAAAACAGGCCGCTTTTTACGCACGTTAGTATCTCCATGTTAGTTTTGTATGTCCGTGTTAAGCGCACGTATGTCATCCGTATGTAATGCGTATTTAACGGATGCAAAAAAAAACCAGAAGGTTGACTTTTGTCACAATTTCACCATTAGAAAACACTTACAGGAAGGTCACATAATCGCTAGACGCCATTTTCTATTGCTTTTACAGCGTAGAGAGCTTTGTCTGATTCCTCTGCCTTGTTAGTTTGGTTTTTGACTACTTTTTGGCTTGTGAACATGTCATCCAAACCCATGGACCATGTTCTTTTGTTGTGGCTGAGCTCTCGCACATATGGAGAACGACACCAGATGGTGGAGGAAGAACCTAGGAGGAGAAGGAGGCTTTGGGTTCATCCCATTGTTTTCCAATGTGCTTCCAAAGGGCACTTCCACAACCTGTACGAGGACCTGCGGCTGCATCCGGCAAAATGTCATTCTTTCTGTCGGATGTCAGTCCCTACATTTGACCGTTTACTCGAGGAGCTGCGTCCTGGACTAACATTCTGGAATATAACCATGCGACGTAGCATTTCACCTGAGGAACGGCTCATCGTCACCCTGAGGTAAGAATACATATTGTCTGCTGTTTTAAAAAAATTCAGCCTGTCAGCCTGATACAGCTGGCACTATGGTAAATTCCCCTGTGATTCCCTCAGGATGATATACCTATCATTACATTTAATGCCCTCTATCACAGTCTGTGATTATGGGCATGGCCGGCCGCGGACAGTCATCCGCATTTGTGGATTGTGCTCCCATTATAAAGTATGGGAGCACGGTGTCACGGTCTGTGGGTATGTGGACCCACTATGCTGCACACAGCCCCCTGTAGATAGCGTCACACACACACCCCCTGTAGATCGCGTCACACACACAGCCTCTGTAGATCGCGTCACACACACATCCCCCTGTAGATAGCGTCACACACACATCCCCCTGTAGATATCGTCACACACACAGCCCCCTGTAGATAGCATCACACACACAGCCCCCTGTAGATAGCATCACACACACATCCCCCTGTAGATAGCGTCACACACACATCCCCCTGTAGATCGCGTCACACACACACACCGCCTGTAGATCGCGTCACACACACAGCACCTGTAGATCGCGTCACACACACATCCCCCTGTAGATAGCGTCACACACACAGCCCCCTGTAGATAGTGTCACGCACACAGCCACCTGTAGATAGCGTCACATACATCCCCCTGTAGATAGCGTCACACACACAGCCCCTGTAGATCGCGTCACACACACAGCCCCCTGTAGATAGCGTCACACACATCCCCCTGTAGATAGCGTCGCACACACATCCCCCTGTAGATAGCGTCACACACAGCCCCCTGTAGATAGCGTCTCACACACACAGCCCCTGTAGATAGCGTCACACACAGCACCCCTGTACATAGCGTTACACACACATCCCCCTGTAGATAGCGTCACAAACACACAGCCCCTGTAAATAGTGCCACACACACAGCCACTGCCGTAGCGGTGAGGCAGCTGGCCAAACAACAGAGCACCCAATCAATACAAAGTCCAGCACAAGGGTACCTAAATAGTCCAGACAGTGGCAGAGGCTTTAGCACGGATGGGGCTGGATGTGGTGGGTTGCGCCAGATGTGGCAGATGACAGCAGGTACAGCAGGTTGCGCCAGACGTGGCGGACCACAGTAGGTGCGGCAGGTTATGCCAGACGTGGCGGACGGCAGTAGGTGCAGCAGGACACGACTCCAACACTAGACAGACTCAGGAACAACGCACGGCACGGGATTCAGTATACAGGTAGCAGGGCACGGGAACACTGGGAACAGGATAACACTGAGGGACCATTTGCAAAGACTAACATGGGAATTACTAACAATGCTCAGGCAGGGAGAGAAGAGGCAGGTCCCCGTAAATAGTCCAGAGTGTTTGGGGCTAATTTAAAATATAATTAATGTGAGCGTGCTGGTCCTTTAGGGCCGGGCACAAGTGTGTGCGCACCCTACGGGACAGTGCCGAGCGGAGCGGAAATGAGTGCTGGCGCCTCCTAGGAAGGAGATGCTGGCCAGCACTCACAGATCCATGGCCGCGACCGCCGAGGGGTGAGTAGGAACGGCGGTCCGCGGCCATGGATGCTACACACGGTCTGTAAAATAAAAAAATAGGACATGTCTTATTTTTTACGGAAGGTTTCTACGGCACGGACACCTTCCCGAAAATATATGGGAAGATGTCCGTCGGCCATAAAAATTAATGGGTCTGTAATTACGGACGAAATCTACGGCTGCGTGCATGGGGCCTTAGCTTGCTAATCTAACTAGTATTGTGAAGGCCACACAAACCCTATCCAATAAATAGTAATGTCTGCTATTTTTAAATTCACTGTAGGTAACCTCACAGAGCATGTTGAGGAGGCCTGTAAACATGGCAGTAATGTTGATAGTTTGTATAATTAATTTTCTTTTTTTATCTTACTTCTTCAGATTCCTTGTGACTAAAAATTATTTTGCGTCCCTTCATTTTGAATTTCTAGTGGGGACGTCGACCATTTCTGGGATTATCCGGTCTACCTCTGAGCTCATCTGGCAGAGACTCAATGACACGGTGATGCCTCAAAGAACATCGAATGCGCATTGCGGATAGGTACATGGACAATGCTGAGGGCTTTGGACTCTCCACGCATGTTATGCGCCCTTTCCAAGGCGTGGTTTGGATGACGGGTGGTGCATATTCAACTATTGGATCACCAAAACTCGTTGGTTTGATGGTCTTTTTACGGCCTTTGGTATTCTCGCAAATAAATGGAGGGTCTTCATGTTCACAATACAAATGGATCCGAACAATGTGAACCACGTCATCAACGCCTGTGTCACCCGCACCAATTTCACCCATATGTACGATTCAACAGGCGATGGTGACGTTGAACAACACATGGCCAATGGAGCATTTACTATAAACGAGACCCCACAAGGAAGACCAGGAACATCTGGACTCAGAATCCGGGAATTTTTGCGGATTATTTTGTGAGCCCTGAGGGAGCAGTGCCCTGGCAGCAGGACTCTATCTGCTAGAGATGCCATATATAAAGTTTGATTTTGTGTTTATAGTTTGCATTGTTTTAGTTTCGTTTGGTTAGTGTAGGGACCCGCAATACAATGAGGACCTTTGACGTGGGTTGCAAGCTTTTATATTTAGGTCAAAATATTAACTTTTTTGTTTTTAATATGCGTTATAAAAATACTTTCACACCATACAAGATGTATTTAAAAGATTTTAATATTTTGTCCTAAATATCAACTAATACCTCATTTTTGTCCTCTAGGTAAGTATATATATATTTATTTTAAGTAAAGATTTTCTAAAAATTATTTGTGTTATTGTAATGGCGGAAGGAGGTGAAGGGAACAAGTGAGCCCTAATCTACCCACCGCCCTGTCCCTGCCTACTTGCAACGACCCGCCCTAGGCGACGGGGTACAACTGGGCGGCGGTCCCTACGCTGTCTAAGTGCAAGGGGGTACAAACAGGGAACACGCAAGGGAATACAGTAGCCCACGGAACGCCGCGAGGAAACGGAGCGGGAAAGAGCCAGTCAGGATCAGGAAGTAGTGGAGTATACAAACGGGAGCACGGAGCAGAAGCAAGCCAGGGGCAGAGCAACGCAGGATAAACGGAACTGAAGCAAGGCAGAAGCACGGCAGAAGCAGGCTGGAGCAAGGCAGCAGTGGGGCCAGGAATCCAAGAGAATAACAAGCAAGGAGGAAGAGAAAACGGCAGGTATAAATGGACAGGGGGCGGAGCTAACTCTGACTGACCAGGCCGCGATAGGCTCTCCCACTCCTGAGCCTGCCACCCTGATTGGTGGGAGCAGGTGTCAGTCTCAGAGGTCTGGCCTCAGGTGTCGACTGATTAATCCTGGGAGTATACCCAGACATAGTGCCTGGCAGATCCTTTACAGTACTCCCCCCTTTATGAGGGGCCACCGGACCCTTACTAAGAGGACCCGGTTTAGTGGGGAAGAGAAGGTGGAACCTCCTGATCAATACCCCAGCGTGAACATCTCGAGCAGGAACCCAAGTCCTCTCCTCCGGCCCGTATCCTCTCCAATGGACCAGGTACTGGAGGGAGCCCTGGATCATCCTACTGTCCACAATCTTGGCCACCTCGAATTCCACCCCCTCAGGGGTGAGAACGGGAACAGGAGGTTTCCTCGAGGGGGACCAGGACGGGGAGCAGCGTTTCAGGAGGGAGGCATGGAAGACGTCGTGTATACGAAAGGATGGGGGCAGCTCCAGACGGAAGGATACAGGGTTGAGGACTTCAATGACCTTATAAGGTCCAATAAATCGGGGAGCAAACTTCCTGGACGGGGCCTTAAGGCGCAAGTTCCTCGACGACAACCACACAAGATCCCCGACGACAAACCGGGGGTTAGCAGAACGTCTACAATCAGCCTGAATCTTTTGTACGCTCTGGGACGCCTCTAGGTTCTTCTGAACCTGGGCCCAGACTGTGCACAGTTCCCGATGAACGTCCTCTACCTCGGGATTATTGGAACCACCAGGGGAAACGGAGGAGAACCTAGGATTAAACCCGAAATTACAGAAAAACGGGGAGACCCCTGACGAGTTACTGACCCGGTTATTCAGGGAAAATTCGGCGAGGGGAAGGAATGAGACCCAATCAAATTGACAGTCAGAAATGAAACACCTTAAATATTGTTCCAGGGATTGGTTAGTCCTTTCCGTTTGGCCATTAGTTTCGGGATGGAAGGCGGAGGAGAAGGATAGATCAATCTCCAATTTTTTACAAAAAGCTCTCCAAAATAAGGAAACAAATTGTACCCCTCTGTCCGAAACGATATTGACTGGGGCCCCATGGAGACGCAAAATGTGTTTCACAAACAAAGAAGCTAACGTCTTGGCGTTAGGTAGTTTCTTAAGGGGCACAAAGTGGCACATCTTGCTGAAGCGGTCTACTACCACCCACACCACCGACTTGCCCTGAGATGGAGGCAAATCGGTGATAAAATCCATGGAGATATGGGTCCAAGGTCTCTGGGGAATGGGCAAGGAACGTAGTAAGCCCGCAGGTCGGGACCTAGGGGTCTTGGACCTAGCACAGACCTCACAAGCGGCGACGTAAGCCCTAACGTCTTTAGGCAACCCAGGCCACCAATAGTTTCTGGTAATGAGGAGTTTGGTACCCAAGATGCCAGGATGACCAGATAGAGCGGAGTCATGGTTTTCCCTGAGCACCCTTAGCCGGTATTGCAGGGGGACAAACAGTTTGTCCCCAGGGAGGTTCCCGGGAGCTGAACCTTGATCAGCCGCGATGTCAGAGGCTAAGTCAGAATCAGTGGCAGAAACAATTATACCAGGGGGTAAAATACAAGCAGGATCCTTCTCAGAAGGAGGATTAGCCATGAAACTACGTGACAGTGCATCAGCCTTAATATTTTTGGACCCAGCCCTATAGGTAACCAAGAAATTAAATCTGGTAAAGAATAGTGCCCAACGAGCTTGTCTAGGATTAAGCCTCCGGGCAGATTCTAGGAAAACCAGATTCTTGTGGTCAGTAAGGACCCTTACCTGGTGTCTGGCCCCCTCCAAGAAGTGACGCCACTCTTCAAAAGCCCATTTAATGGCTAAAAGTTCGCGGTTGCCAATATCATAGTTACACTCCGTGGACGAAAACTTCCTAGAGAAGTAAGCACAGGGGCGGAGATGGGTGAGGGAGCTGGTACCCTGGGACAAGACGGCACCCACTCCCACCTCGGACGCGTCAACCTCCACAATAAATGGCTCCCTTTGGTTGGGCTGAACCAGCACGGGGGCCGAGATAAAGCACTTCTTGAGGGTCTCAAAAGCCTGGACGGCCTCAGGGGGCCAATGGAGGACATCAGCACCCTTGCGAGTGAGGTCCGTAAGAGGCTTAGCGACGACCGAGAAGTTGGCAATAAATCTCCTGTAATAGTTAGCGAATCCCAAAAAACACTGTAGCGCCTTCAGGGAGGCAGGTTGGACCCATTCCGCCACAGCCTGAACCTTGGCAGGGTCCATGCGGAATTCATGAGGAGTGAGGATTTGACCTAAAAATGGTATTTCCTGTACCCCAAACACACATTTTTCGGTCTTCGCAAACAGATTATTTTCCCGAAGGACCTGGAGGACCTTCCTGACATGCTCCACGTGCGAGGACCAGTCCTTGGAAAACACCAGTATGTCATCAAGGTACACTACAAGAAAATTACCCAGGTAATCTCTCAGGATTTCATTAATAAAATTCTGGAAGACGGCAGGGGCATTACACAACCCAAAGGGCATGACTAGGTATTCGAAATGACCTTCGGGCGTGTTGAACGCAGTTTTCCACTCATCCCCCTCTTTGATGCGGATAAGGTTATACGCCCCCCGTAGATCGAACTTAGAGAACCATTGGGCCCCCTAAACCTGATTAAAAAGATCCGGAATCAAAGGCAGGGGATACTGGTTCTGTAAAGGATCTGCCAGGCACTGCTTCGGGGTTAACTCCCAGAATTAATCAGTCAACACCTGAGTGTACATCCCTGAGACAGACACCAGCTTCCTCCACTCAGGCTGGCAGGCTTAGGAATGGGAGAGCCTATCGCAACCTGGCCAGACTCAGCTAGCTCCCGCCCTCGGTCTATTTAAGCCTGCTCTTCCTGTCCATCTGTGCTTGTGAATTCTTTCCTTGAGGTTTCCTGGCCCAGCTACAGCTCCTGCTACTTTTTGATCCTGCTCCATACAGACCCCGGCTTACCGACTACTCTTCTGCTTTTCGCTTTGTACCTCGCACTCTCCTGGCTTGACTCGGCTCGTTCACTACTCTGTTGCTCACGGTGTTTCCGCGAGCAACTGCCCATTTCCTTTGCTTGTATTCCCTTGTTTGTTTGTCGTGTTTGTCATGCACTTACTGAGCGCAGGGACCGCCGCCCAGTTGTACCCCGTCGCCTAGGGCGGGTCGTTGCAAGTAGGCAGGGACAGAGTGGCGGGTAGATTAGGGCTCACTTGTCCGTTTCCCTACCCCCCCCACCATTACAAATTCACAAGCCTTATACCTAGTCTACCCTGGTCCCTGACACCATTATGGAACCCCGTGAAACCCTGGCTCAGCAAATGCAGGGTCTCTCCCTACAGGTCCAGGCCCTGGCTCAGAGGGTCAACCAGCCTGATGCTACCTTGGTAGTTCCCCTCACCGCACCCCTTGAACCCCACCTCAAGTTGCCCGACCGGTTCTCAGGTGACCGGAGGGCTTTTCTCTCCTTTCGGGAGAGTTGTAGGCTTTACTTTCGCTTAAAGCCTCACTCCTCAGGTTCTGAGAGCCAGCGGGTGGGTATAATTATGTCCCGGCTCCAGGAAGGGCCCCAAGAGTGGGCCTTCTCCTTGGCTCCTGGCGCCCCTGAACTTTCCTCCGTTGATTGTTTCTTTTCTGCCCTCGGACTTATTTATGACGAGACTGACAGAACTGCCTTTGCCGAGAGTCAGCTGGTGACCTTACGTCAGGGTAAGAGACCTGTTGAGGAGTATTGCTCTGACTTTAGGAAGTGGTGCGTAGCTTCTCGGTGGAATGACCCTGCCTTAAGGTGCCAGTTTAGGTTGGGTCTGTCGAATGCCCTGAAAGACCTGCTAGTTAGTTATCCCTCTTCTGACTCCTTAGACCAGGTTATGGCTTTAGTGGTACGACTTGACCGACGTCTCAGGGAACGACAACGTGAACGTTTATGTGTTTTTTCCTCCGACTCCCCCATGATGCCTCCCGAAGTCCCGTTGCTTCGTTTCTCCCCTAAAGACTCAGAAATACCTATGCAACTCGGGGCCTCCGTGTCCCCTCAACAACGTAGAGAATTCCGCAGGAAGAATGGTCTCTGCTTCTACTGTGGGGATGTCAAGCATCAAGTAAACAACTGTCCCAAGCGTAAGAATGCTGTCAGAGAGCTCCCGCGTCTAAGTGATCATCGGGGAGGTCACTTGGGCGCACAGGTATTTCCCGTAAATATGAAACGTACTAAGATATTGCTTCCCTTTCAGGTCTCTTTTGGTGGTAGGTCTGCTACCGGCAGTGCCTTCGTGGATTCAGGGTCCTCTACTAATATCATGTCTGTGGAATTTGCTATGTCTCTCGCTATGCCTCTGATTGATTTGCCTAAACCTGTTCCGGTAGTGGGTATCGACTCCACTCCTCTTGCTAATGGTTATTTTACACAGCATACCCCTGTTTTTGAACTCCTTGTTGGCTCCATGCATTTGGAGCAATGCTCTGTACTATTGATGCATGGATTATCGTACGATTTGGTTCTAGGTCTTCCCTGGTTGCAGTTGCATAATCCTACGTTTGACTGGAATACTGGGGAGCTAACCAAATGGGGTAATGAATGTTGTACGTCATGTTTTTCTGTTAATTCTATTTCTCCCCCTAAGGAGGTGAATACGCTACCCGAGTTTGTTCAGGACTTCGCTGATGTTTTCTCTAAAGAGGCCTCCGAAGTATTACCGCCTCATAGAGAATACGATTGCGCTATCGAATTGGTACCAGGAGCTAAGCTTCCTAAGGGTAGGATATTTAACCTTTCTTGTCCCGAACGTGAAGCCATGAGGGAGTATATCCAGGAATCCCTGGCCAAGGGTTACATTCGTCCCTCTTCTTCTCCGGTAGGTGCTGGCTTCTTCTTCGTAGGGAAGAAGGATGGGGGTCTTAGGCCATGCATTGACTACCGTGGCCTGAATAAGGTCACGGTAAGGAACCAGTATCCCCTTCCTTTGATTCCTGATCTCTTTAATCAGGTTCAGGGGGCCCAATGGTTCTCTAAATTGGATCTACGGGGGGCGTATAACCTTATTCGCATCAAAGAGGGGGATGAGTGGAAGACTGCGTTTAACACGCCCGAAGGCCATTTCGAATACCTCGTCATGCCCTTTGGGTTGTGCAATGCCCCTGCGGTCTTCCAGAACTTCATAAATGAGATTTTGAGAAATTACCTGGGGATATTTCTTGTAGTGTACCTTGATGACATATTGGTGTTTTCCAGGGACTGGTCCTCCCACATAGAGCATGTCAGGAAAGTGCTCCAGGTCCTTCGAGAAAACAAACTGTTTGCCAAAATCGAAAAATGTGTATTTGGGGTACAGGAGATACCATTTTTAGGTCAAATCCTCACTCCTCATGAATTCCGCATGGACCCTGCCAAGGTTCAGGCTGTGGCTGAATGGGTCCAACCTGCCTCCCTGAAAGCGCTACAGTGTTTTTTGGGGTTCGCTAACTATTACAGGAGATTTATTGCTAACTTCTCGGTCGTCGCTAAGCCTCTTACGGACCTCACTCGCAAGGGTGCTGATGTCCTCCATTGGCCCCCTGAGGCCGTCCAGGCTTTTGAGACCCTCAAGAAGTGCTTTATCTCGGCCCCCGTGCTGGTTCAGCCCAACCAAAGGGAGCCATTTATTGTGGAGGTTGACGCGTCCGAGGTGGGAGTGGGGGCCGTCTTGTCCCAGGGTACCAGTTCCCTCACCCATCTCCGCCCCTGTGCTTACTTTTCTAGGAAGTTTTCGCCCACGGAGTGTAACTATGATATTGGCAACCGCGAACTTTTAGCCATTAAATGGGCATTTGAAGAGTGGCGCCACTTCCTGGAGGGGGCTAGGCACCAGGTAACGGTCCTTACCGACCACAAGAATCTGGTTTTCCTAGAATCTGCCCGGAGGCTAAACCCGAGACAAGCTCGATGGGCGTTGTTTTTTACCAGATTCAATTTTTTGGTTACCTATAGGGCCGGGTCTAAAAATATTAAGGCGGATGCACTGTCGCGTAGCTTCATGGCCAGCCCTCCTTCGGAGGAAGATCCTGTTTGTATTTTGCCTCCAGGTATAGTCATTTCCTCTATCGAGTCCGATTTAGTCTCTGAAATTGCTGCTGATCAAGGTTCAGCTCCTGGGAACCTTCCTGAGAACAAGCTGTTTGTTCCCCTGCAATTCCGGCTAAGGGTACTTAGGGAAAATCACGACTCCGCACTATCTGGCCATCCAGGCATCCTGGGTACCAAACACCTCATTACCAGAAATTATTGGTGGCCTGGTTTGCCTAAAGACGTTAAGGCCTACGTCGCCGCCTGTGAGGTTTGTGCCAGGTCCAAGACTCCCAGGTCCCGACCAGCGGGCTTACTGCGTTCGTTGCCCATTCCCCAGAGACCTTGGACACATATCTCCATGGATTTTATCACCGATTTGCCTCCATCCCAAGGCAAGTCGGTGGTGTGGGTGGTGGTAGACCGCTTCAGTAAAATGTGCCACTTTGTGCCCCTCAAGAAACTACCCAACGCCAAGACGTTGGCTACCTTGTTTATCAAACACATCCTGCGTCTCCATGGGGTCCCCGTCAATATTGTTTCTGACAGAGGGGTACAATTTGTTTCATTGTTTTGGAGAGCCTTCTGTAATAAGTTGGGGATTGATCTGTCCTTCTCCTCTGCTTTCCATCCTGAAACCAATGGCCAAACGGAGAGGACTAATCAGTCTCTAGAACAATACTTAAGATGTTTTGTCTCTGACTGTCAATTTGATTGGGTTTCTTTCATTCCCCTCGCCGAATTTTCCCTTAATAACCGGGTCAGTAACTCGTCAGGGGTCTCTCCCTTTTTCTGTAATTTTGGGTTTAATCCACGGTTCTCCTCCGTTTCACCTGGTTGTTCCAACAATCCCGAGGTGGAGGTCGTTCATCGGGATCTGTGCACAGTCTGGGCCCAGGTTCAGAAGAACCTAGAGGCGTCCCAGAGCATACAGAAGGCTCAGGCCGATAGAAGACGTTCTGCTAACCCCCTGTTTGTGGTCGGGGATCTGGTGTGGTTGTCATCCAGGAACTTGCGTCTCAAGGTTCCGTCCAAAAAGTTTGCTCCCCGGTTTATTGGGCCGTATAAGGTCATTGAGGTCCTCAGTCCTGTCTCTTTCCGGCTGGAGTTACCCCCGTCTTTTCGTATACACAACGTGTTTCATGCCTCCCTCCTGAAACGCTGCTCCCCGTCCTTGGCCCCCTCGAGGAAACCTCCTGTTCCCGTCCTCACCCCTGAGGGGGTGGAATTTGAGGTGGCCAGGATCGTGGACAGCAAGATGGTCCAAGGCTCCCTCCAGTACCTGGTCCATTGGAGAGGATACGGGCCCGAGGAGAGGACTTGGGTACCCGCCCGGGATGTTCACGCTGGGGTATTGGTCAGGAGGTTCCACCTGCGTTTCCCCAGTAAGCCAGGTCCACTTAGAAAGGGTCCGGTGGCCCCTCATAAAAGGGGGGGTACTGTAAAGGATCTGCCAGGCACTGCTTCGGGGTTAACTCCCAGAATTAATCAGTCAACACCTGAGTGTACATCCCTGAGACAGACACCAGCTTCCTCCACTCAGGCTGGCAGGCTTAGGAATGGGAGAGCCTATCGCAACCTGGCCAGACTCAGCTAGCTCCCGCCCTCGGTCTATTTAAGCCTGCTCTTCCTGTCCATCTGTGCTTGTGAATTCTTTCCTTGAGGTTTCCTGGCCCAGCTACAGCTCCTGCTACTTTTTGATCCTGCTCCATACAGACCCCGGCTTACCGACTACTCTTCTGCTTTTCGCTTTGTACCTCGCACTCTCCTGGCTTGACTCGGCTCGTTCACTACTCTGTTGCTCACGGTGTTTCCGCGAGCAACTGCCCATTTCCTTTGCTTGTATTCCCTTGTTTGTTTGTCGTGTTTGTCATGCACTTACTGAGCGCAGGGACCGCCGCCCAGTTGTACCCCGTCGCCTAGGGCGGGTCGTTGCAAGTAGGCAGGGACAGAGTGGCGGGTAGATTAGGGCTCACTTGTCCGTTTCCCTACCCCCCCCACCATTACAGGTTCCTTACTGTGACCTTATTCAAGTTCCGATAATCAATGCACGGCCTAAGACCACCATCCTTCTTCCCCACGAAGAAGAAGCCAGCACCTACAGGAGAAGTCGAGGGGCGAATGAAACCCTTGGCCAGGCATTCTTGGATATACTCCCTCATTACTTTACGTTCAGGACATGAAAGATTAAATATCCTCCCCTTAGGAAGCTTGGCATCAGGCACCAAATCGATGGCGCAATCGTAATCTCTATGAGGGGGCAACACCTCGGAGGCCTCCTTAGAAAACACATCAGCGAAGTCCTGAACAAACTCAGGAAGCGTGTTTACCTCCTCCCGGGGAGAAATAGAGTTAACCGAAAGACATGACATCAGGCATTCACTACCCCATTTGGTGAGATCCCCAGTATTCCAATCAAACGTGGGATTATGCAGCTGCAACCAGGGAAGACCTAATACCAGATCGGACGATAATCCCTGCATCACCAGTACAGAGCACTGCTCCAAATGCATGGAGCCAACACGGAGTTCAAAAACAGGAGTATGCTGAGTAAAATAACCATTAGCAAGAGGAGTGGAGTCGATACCCACTACGGGGATAGGATAAGGTAAATCAATAAAAGGCATCTCTAGAGACATAGCAAATTCCACAGACATGATATTAGCAGATGAGCCCGAATCCACGAAGGCACTGCCAGTGGCAGACCGGCCAGCAAACGAGACCTGAAAGGGAAGCAAAATCTTATTGCGTTTAGTATTAACGGGAAATACCTGTGCGCCCAAGTGACCTCCCCGATGATCACTTAGGCGCGGAAGTTTTCCGGCTGCTTATTCTTGCGCCTGGGATAGGTGTTCAGTAGATGCTTGTCGTCCCCACAATAGAAGCAGAGACCATTCATCCTGCGAAACTCTCTACGTTGTCGAGGGGACATGGAGGCCCCGAGTTGCATAGGTACCTCCGAGTCCTCCGTGGAAGAGCGAGGAGACGGGACCTCGGGGGGAATCGCAGGGCAGTCAGAGGGGAAAACATTGAAACGTTCAAGCTGACGTTCCCTGAGACGTCGGTCAAGTCGTACTGCTAGGGCCATAATCTGGTCTAGGGAGTCAGAAGAGGGGTAGCTAACCAGCAGATCCTTCAGGGCGTCAGATAATCCTAACCTAAACTGGCACTTTAGGGCCGGGTCGTTCCACCGGGAAGCTACGCACCACTTTCTAAAATCAGCACAGTATTCCTCAACAGGTCTCCTACCCTGACGTAAGGTCACCAGCTGACTCTCGGCTAAGGCAGTCCTGTCAGTCTCGTCGTAAATGAGACCGAGGGCAGAGAAAAAACGATCAACGGAGGAAAGTTCAGGGGCGTCAGGAGCCAAGGAGAAGGCCCACTCTTGGGGCCCTTCCTGGAGTCGGGATACAATGATACCCACCCGCTGGTTCTCGGAACCTGAGGAGTGAGGTCTTAGGCGGAAATAAAGTCTGCAACTCTCCCGGAAGGAGAGAAAAGTCTTACGGTCCCCTGAGAACCGGTCAGGTAACTGGAGGTTGGGTTCTAAAGGTGAGGTGAGGGGTACTACAAAGGCAGCGTCAGACTGATTGACCCTCTGAGCCAGGGCCTGGACCTGTAGGGAGAGGCCCTGCATCTGCTGGGTTAGGGTCTCAAGGGGGTCCATTATAGCGTCAGCGTAGAAGAAATGGTAGACTAGGTAAGGGCTTGTTATTATGTAATGGCGGAAGGAGGTGAAGGGAACAAGTGAGCCCTAATCTACCCACCGCCCTGTCCCTGCCTACTTGCAACGACCCGCCCTAGGCGACGGGGTACAACTGGGCGGCGGTCCCTACGCTGTCTAAGTGCAAGGGGGTACAAACAGGGAACACGCAAGGGAATACAGTAGCCCACGGAACGCCGCGAGGAAACGGAGCGGGAAAGAGCCAGTCAGGATCAGGAAGTAGTGGAGTATACAAACGGGAGCACGGAGCAGAAGCAAGCCAGGGGCAGAGCAACGCAGGATAAACGGAACTGAAGCAAGGCAGAAGCACGGCAGAAGCAGGCTGGAGCAAGGCAGCAGTGGGGCCAGGAATCCAAGAGAATAACAAGCAAGGAGGAAGAGAAAACGGCAGGTATAAATGGACAGGGGGCGGAGCTAACTCTGACTGACCAGGCCGCGATAGGCTCTCCCACTCCTGAGCCTGCCACCCTGATTGGTGGGAGCAGGTGTCAGTCTCAGAGGTCTGGCCTCAGGTGTCGACTGATTAATCCTGGGAGTATACCCAGACATAGTGCCTGGCAGATCCTTTACAGTTATGTTATTTTTCCTAAATAAAGAAATTTGTTTGTCACCAGTTTCATGATTTGTCCATAAACTCATGCAAAATTCTTGCCCACCCGCCTCCAATCATGATAAAAAATAAACACAATAATTTGGATATCAAATATTACTTTATCCAAAAAATAAATGAAAATGAAAAAGTGCAAAACTACAGCACAAAAATGAGGCAGTTCATAACAGAAATATATACAATAAAAGAAAAAATTATAAATTAAACATATCAGGAGAGGATGGTGGTCTACTTGCTGGAGTTGACTCTGTTCTCTCTGAAGGCGTTTGGCCTGCAGATTGCCAATGAGGTGCAGTAGAATAATAAGGCTCATATGGGCTGTAGTACGACCCCCTATAAAGATTTTGGGGGTGTGACTCAGGAGGCATTTGCCTCGGATAATAAGGGCGAAGAGTTGGCATTGGTGGAGGTGGTTATGTATAAGTTGATCGTGGTAATGGCTGAGGAGTAGTGTGTCCCTGGGGTCATTAGGGGGGTTGCAGCCTCCAATAAAATTAGAATAGCCGCCTGGGTTCTGAGGCGACGCTCCAGTGGAATGAGGCACAAATATGGAGCTATGGCACAAGCGAAAGTGACCACCTCATCTCTAGGTTTGTTTCTATTTAAGTACTCCAATACCCTAGAGTCAACCTGGCTAGGAGCAGAGGGTTGCACCCTTTTCCTCTTGCTGGCGGCACGTGAAGGGGCAGTTTTTTCTGAAGACGGAGGGCTACAGACACTGTGGCCAGATGCAGTCCCTGGACTGGCTGTATTAATGGGATCCAGGTGTTCCTGGGCCAGGGTATTTAGTGTGCTCTCCTCCACCTCTCTCCTCTTCCTCCTCATCCTCCTCTAGGTTGTCCTCTAAGCTAAGTTTAGAAAAAAAAATTGTTTTTACATTTTTACAATGTATTACAGGTATTAACAACCAATGTCATTTTTTACAATTTTTTACAATACTTGCGGACGAAGTTCGAAAACCGGGCGCAGAAAAGCAATCTGCTGAGTGAACAGATATGGCCTTTTTTTTGGACGGAGCAGAACCACTTCTCCCTTTGTGTCTCATCTCGCGTCTATATTGGTCCCTAGTGCTTCGCCAACGGACCTTGATGTTATCCACTGTTGAAGTTATCTGAGGGGCGATTATATGGTTAAACCTATTCTACAAGGCCAACATGACATGAATGCTTCATTTTTAGGGTGACACCAGCTCAGGAGCACATGGCGTAAATAACTGAAATATTTGTTAACGCTAAAGGTATGTGCACACGACAACGCCAAATACGTGTGAAATTAAGGAGCTGTTTTCAGGAGAAAACAGCTCCTGAATTTCAGACGTTTTTGCATGTACTCGCGTTTTTCGCGACGTCTTTTACGGACGTAATTGATGCTGGTTTTTTCATTGGAGTCAATGAAAAACGGCTCCAATTACGTCCCAAGAAGTGTCCTGCACTTCTTTGACGCGGGCGTAATTTTACGCGCTGTCTTTTGACAGCGACGCATAAAATGACAGCTCGTCTGCACGGAACATCGTAAGACCCATTGCACGCAATGGGCAGATGTTTGCCAACGTATTGCAGCCGTCTTTTCAGGCGTAATTTGAGGCGTAAAATGCCTTCATTACGTCTGAAAAGAGGTTGTGTGCACATACCCTTAAAGAGGCTCTGTCACCAGATTTTGCAACCCCTATCTGCTATTGCAGCAGATCGGCACTGCAATGTAGATAAGAGTAACGTTTTTATTTTAAAAAAAACGAGCATTTTTGGCCAAGTTATGAGCATTTTTGTATTTATGCAAATGAGGCTTGCAAAAGTACAACTGGGCGTGCATTGTGTGTGTACATCGGGGCGTTTTTACTTCTTTTACTAGCTGGGCGTTAGGAATGGGAGTGTATGATGCTGACGAATCAGCATCATCCACTTCTGTTCGTTAACACCCAGCTTCTGGCAGTGCAGACACAGCGTGTTCTCGAGAGATCACGCTGTGACGTCACTCACTTCCTGCCCCAGGTCCTGCATCGTGTCGGCCACATCGGCACCAGAGGCTACAGTTGATTCTGCAGCAGCATCGGCGTTTGCAGGTAAGTAGCTACATCGACTTACCTGCAAACGGCGATGCTGCTGCAGAATCAACTGTAGCCTCTGGTGCCGATGTGTCCTCGCTCGTCTGACACGATGCAGGACCTGGGGCAGGAAGTGAGTGACGACACAGCGTGATCTCTCGAGAACACGCTGTGTGTCTGCACTGCCAGAAGCTGGGCGTTCTGAAGAGAAGTGGATGATACTTCTCGTCAGAACGCCCAGCTAGTAAAAGAAGTAAACACGCCCGATGTACGCACATAATACACGCCCAGTTGGACTTTTACTTTAAGCACGCCCAGTTGGACTTTAGCAAGCCTCATTTGCATAAATACAAAAATGCTCATAACTTGGCCAAAAATGCTCGTTTTTTTAAAAATAAAAACGTTACTGTAATCTACATTGCAGCGCCGATCTGCTGCAATAGCAGATAGGGGTTGCAAAATCTGGTGACAGAGCCTCTTTAAACTTGCTCAACAGGAACACAAGACACTAATATATAAAGGAGGCATTTATGGGGACACCATCATGGCCACATAGCCGTAATGTATAAAATATTTTTTTACGCTACAACCTGCAAAATCTGCGGCACATGACGGGAATGGATAAAGGGCATCTGTATACAATATTTAAAGCTAGAGGCTCTACTATGGATGCACTTACCAAACTTTGATTTCTCAGCAGGCCTTGCTCTGGACCACTGCTGCTGGAACATGCTTTTTGCGCAATGGCCTCCCATGCAGCATCTTTCTTGATGCGATCATGGTACGCATCTGCCCTGGTGTCCTATAACTCTGGCCTCTCCTGCACCAAGGTTATACTTTTTCAACATTAATGGACCTTGGCATGACTTTTCTTGAACAGTGCTCAGGATGGAACAGTCTGCCTCCAATTTCTCCACTAACTTGTCCATGCTGGTCTCCAAGCACTTCCTGTTTTTTACGCAATTTCCTTAGGATGTTGCCCAGGTGCTGCCGGTTATTTTCATGCAAATAATTGAGTTCAATGGGCGACTCTGATAGGACATGCACTAAGTTTTACGCAACGGATACATGCTGCGTTAAAAATCATGCATGTCTGAATCGCCCTATTGGTTTGCATGGCTCCGTGTGCTGTCAGCTATTTTAACGGACAGCACACAACACGAAATACGCTCGTCTTAATAAGCCCTTACAAAGGGCAATGATCGGGAACGATCGCCCGATCATTGGCCCATGTAAAAGGGCATTTAGGGTATGTTCCCACACACAGGATTTCAGGCCGTAATTACGGCACGGGCAGGCCCATAGAAGTCTATAGAGCTGCCGTAATTACGGGTGGCTACGTGTGTGCACCTGTAATTACGGGAGCGTTGCTAGGCGTATTTACGGTCAGTATTTACGGGAGGGAAAAAATACCTTTGGCCCCATGCACACGACCGTATTTTTTCCCTCCCATAAATACGGGTCCTTCGTCACGTGTTTTTAACCCGTATACGACCCGTATATACGGACCGTAAAAAAAGGAGCGCTGGAAATGATGTCACAATCATATCAAAACCCCTTAAAAGGGTCACATGATCGCTCAGACGCCATTTTCTCTGCTTCTCTTTATTAAAAAATTGAAATCCCCTGACGTCGCCTAGCAACGCTCCTGTAATTACGGGAGCCCCATGGACTTCTATGTGAATGCCCGTGCCGTAATTATGGCCTGAAATAGGACATGTTCTATATTTTTCAACGGCCCGGGCACCTTTCTGTACGCAAACGGGGAGGTACCCGTGGCCAATAGAAGTCTATGGACCCGTAATTACGGGCGTTTTTACGGTCGTGTGCATGGGGCCTTAGTGTTGGTTGCAGCCAGCTGCCTATTTAGGAGCTTCTCCAGGAGCCGGGTGTGTCTGGTTTTGATTTAGGAGATTGCTGTAACATCTGCAAAGATTCTGTTCTTTCCAAGTTTTCAGTTGACATCAACAAATGCATTTTAACCACAAAAAGGCAAATGTTTGGTAAAAGTGTTATATTGTATTCTGGGAGTAGAAGTGGAAAATATAAGGCCTTATTCACACGAACGTGTCCGTTTTGCGCGCATAAAAAATGCAGCGTTTTTCCTGCGTTGCGGTCCCGCGTGACATCCGTGCACGGTGCTTGTTAACGTTTTTTACACGCGTATGTCAGCCGTATGTCATGTGTTTTTTTACGTCAGCTAAATAAACTGAATGAGGTGGTTTTCTTTTTCTCATCATTTCTTTAGCAACGGTTGTGTGAATCACGCACAGCACACGGATGTGCGTCCGTGTGCTGTCCGTGATTTTCACGCACCCAATGACTGCAATGGGTGCGTGATGCGCAAAAAACGAACATATATGGAACATGCAGTGAGATTCACACAGCGGACACCCGCTGCATGAAAAACACTGAACGTCTGAATGGCCCCATTCACTTGCATAGGTCCGTGTGACGTGCGTTGTTTTAACGCGCGTAACACGGACGTGAAATACGCTCGTGTGACTAAGGCCATACTGACTTCAAAAACCTTGGTTATCATTAATACATGCATGGCTGCCGGTCTACAGCAGATGAGGTGTGTATTATGATGTTCTGCAGCAGTTGAGGTGTGATTATGATGTTCTGCAGCAGCTGAGGTGTGATTATGATGTTCTGCAGCAGCTGAGGTGTGATTATGATGTTCTGCAGCAGCTTTAGGCCTCATTTACACGAGCGTAATATACGCGCGTGCGACGCGCATGCATTTCACGCGTGTCGTACGCACCTATATTACTCTATGGGGCAGTGCAGACGATGCGTGAATTTTGCGCTGCGCGAGTGCGTTGCGTAAAACTCACGACATGTTCTATAATCGTGCGTTTTTCGCGCATCACGCACCCATTGAAGTCAATGGGTGCGTGAAAACCACGCATGACACACGGACGCTCCTGCGTTGCATGCGCGAAAATCACGCATCACTTGTTATGTCCATGAAAAAGCGTCTATAAAGCTGGACAAAGCAAACAAAAACCAGGAAGTGCTTGAGTTTTGACTGCGAGTGGGCAAGGTTATTGACTGGAGACAGAAGTTAGCTTCCACTGACATCTGCTGCCATGCCGCGTGGGATGGACGTGGAGCGCCTCAACGCCCTGGTCCAGAGCCATCATGCAATTTGGGACGCTCGCGCGGAGGCGTACCACGACCGCACGGTCAAGGAGGACGCCTGGGAGGAGGTCGCGATGGAGCTTTTTGGCCAGGAGTGGGAGAGTGGCCGAACCCAGGACCGCAGTCGGTTGGGTGAGTACCAGGCTTTTTCTGTCAATGCAATGTCATCCCTATTGAAGAACTGGGGCCCTGTATGTGTCTTCCGCGCATTTGCCCGATGACCTTTTGTGGAGCAGGCGCATCACCGTGTACCACGTAATTGGCAGTGCAGGGCCCCTCATTTAAGTGAGAGGGCATAGTTCTTATGGCGTGATATTTGTTTTTACTCCAACAGTCAAAGACATCAAAACACGGTGGCGGAGCTGCCGTGACCAATTCCGCCGTGAAATGGGGGAAAAGGGACGCAGCGGAGATGGCGGATCGCGTAAGCGCCCTTATATGTACACGAAACAGCTGATGTTCCTGAAGGACATAATGGCGATGCGCACGTAAGAGATTCTGCTTTTGCATATGTCTAATAAGTGTTCGCCCATGTCCTGTTTGCCATCGTGTTGTTGTGGGCATTGTTCTATATTCTGTTCTAACGTAATTTTCTCATTATAGAATCACCGACAATTTGGAAGATACGACAGAGGAGACGGATGTTAGAGAGTCTCTGCCGGAACCTCCTGCTGCCCATGTCCTGCCCCCTAGCCCCGAGCTGACACCCCTGGACCCCGCCCCTGGCCAGTCTGCACGGGCCGTCGCCTCTCCGGCTGAGGATCGCCCCGTGCGTGCCCGCACTCGCCGGCGCCGTGCTCAACAGGCCTCCACAGCTGGGCAAGTCGATACGCGGGTCCTGGAATATCTGAGGCGAGCCGCAGATGAGGACGGGAACGACGCCTACTCCGGCTGGTCCCCATGGACCGTATGGGCCGTCTGCAAGCGTCGATCATAACGTTGATCGACGCCTCCAGACCGCCCCACAATCCCAACCAGTGCTTCACGGCCATTGAGCAGTGGCGCAGTTTAGCCATGCCGGCCACCACGCCCCAGATGCCGGGCCCATTCCATCCAGGCCCCCAGATGCCACGTCCGCATCCCTATATGCACCCTATGGCTCCCCACTTCCCTGCCCCAACATACCACGGGCAACATCAGCACCACTATGCTGGCGAGGAACAACCTCCACAGCTCCAGGTCCAGCATAGTGGTGCTGAAATGCCGGCGTATTCGTCCCCGGGCCACCAGTACCAACACCTTTGAGTGTGTTGGAGGACTGATATTTTGACGCCATAGTTGATTTTGATGCAGGGATGGCAACTCGCCGTCTTATGTATTTTTTATGTATATTATACACCATGTTGGTGTTTTTGTTGGTTATGCCATATGTTTGTGTGTTTTCCAAACACATTATTAAAAAAATGGATGTTGATTGGTTAGATTTCGTGTTGTTTTTCATTGATACCCCTCAACACAATGTTTGAGCCACATTTCCTTTGGCTATACCCTCTCACACTTGTGGCCTTTGGGCCCAATGCATACACACGTGATATGAGGTTTTAGTTCATCTCTCGGGGTTTGACATGGTTTGCAAGAGGTGCGAACGTTTAGGTGCTGTCATGGGCCCCGAAGCAAACTAAGTACACTTGCAATTGGACTTTCCTAACTTTAGGCCGCACATCATTCTATCTCCAGAAAGAAGGTTGCCAACTTTCAAAAGTCCTGCTCAAACCCCGACAGATGTAAGCTCGCAACCCGCGTCAAGGGTCCTCTTGTTTTGCAAGTCCCTAACCCAACACAAACCCCAAAAAAAACAAAAAACCCTGGCCACATGTGACGTGTGTAGTGAAGCCGCCAAACAACAGAGAACCCTTCAAAGGTCATCATGCACCCACTGGGCGGCTCCTGATCGACACTCAAAATATGCCGGCAAAGTATCCCTCACGCGAAGGCCGGATGAGTGAGATCGGCCGAGAGGAATAACCGGGACAGTGTAGCTGCTGCCTGCATGTGTTATGATATATTCAGCATCAAATGTAGCATCATTAATACGGCAGAAGTTATGCAGCCCGACACACGCTTCTATAACACGTGTCACATTCTGCATGGACAATTGCATTGTCGTCAGAAATACACGCCACCTGTTTGACATAATGCCAAAGGCACATTCCACACATCGACAAGCTCGGCAGAGGCGGAGATTAAGGTGCTAAACCTGCTTCTCCCAGCAAGCAGGGGTTGGGCCAGCTGGCCTATTTGTAGGCTGGCTTGCCATTAATCCCCTCTGCGTTTTTGACGCGCGTTGCAAACGCTAGTCGTGCGCGCGTTTAAAACGCAACAACGCTGCGTATACGCAGTCAAAACGCAATGCCAACGCGCGCAATACGCTGCGTTTTATGCGCGCGCAAAACGCACACGCTCGTGTAAATGAGGCCAAAGTGTGTATTATGTTTTACAGTTGCTGACATGTGAAATTGTAATGTAAATGTAATTACAATGTAATGTAAATTATGATGTTCTGCAGAAACTGATGTTTGTATTATGAGGTACTGCAGCAGCTGAGGTGTGCATTTGAGGTACTGCAGCAGATGAGTTGTGCAATATGAGGTTCTGCAGCAGCTGAGGTGTGTATTATGATCGACAGGCTTTGAAATGTGTGAAATCGTCATAGAGGAAAGGGGGCTCCTGGCTGTCCATCTCCTTCAATTGGTGTGTGAACCTTCACCGACTAACATTCAGCAGAGGGCCTGGAAACCTAAAAAGAAAGGGAGAAGAGAAATGGCCCAAGGGTCATACCACCCTGAAATCCAACAAGGTGTGGGAAGCAAGTTGGTCTTAGTATGGGGGAACTATGTGGAATAGCAATATTGTTTTTGCCATTGGACTTCCATTTGTTCATGTACTCCCCTTGACCTGCCTAGGTAGAGTCGTGTGTTAACCATTAGACCATACTATCCCCCCCACCCCCACTTAGTAAAGACACGTGACACCGAGGTTGGATGTGAAATGGCCACAGCAGCCGTTTATTAATTTCACAGTTTTATAAAAACAATTTAAATCCGAAACATTCGGATAACTAGTTAGGAATCCACCAGAGAATTCCTCCTAATAATTCACATGACCCAACATGGGTCAGAATCATAAATAACAATTAAACGTTAACATTAACCCGAGCAGAGGAAGTCCTTGAAGCCCCTTCAGATGTTCCTTATTAAGAACACACCGAATTAGCCATCTGCAAACCACCAATTACCTCCAGCCGTAAACCAGCTCGGAAGCACCGTTCACCTCTGCAGATGGCTCCAACCACTAGAAGTCCACTTCAAGGGGATAACACCCGATGAAGCCCTCAAGTGATATACCGACCACTAGAAGTCCACTTCAAAGGGATAACACCCGATGAAGCCTTCAAGTGATATACCTTCTACCAGAAGACCACTTCAAAGGGATAACACCCGATGAAGTCTTCAACCATGTACCTTTTTTGGGGGACGCATACCCCCGATGCGACCCCCCCACCATTTTGTACTGACTGGCCTCAAGGACTCCCCCCGCCAGCTGCCATGACAACAGAACCTACTCCGGAAAAAAGAAAAACATGTTAAATAAGCACACAAATAAAACACAACGCTCATAGACGAACGTACATAAGACCTAAGGAGTAACAAACCAAGGGTGGGAGGGTGGGAGCTTACTTGCTTTTATGTTACTCCTCCCGCTGCTTCCGGCTCAATGCCGAGAAACAGCGGGAAGCGCAGTAACGGCCCCCCGTCCCCCTTAACTCCTCCCCGTCCCTCCTTCAGCTCCTTCCAACTCTCCCTCACCTAATTAACCCTTTCCCTACCAGGACGGTCATGTCGGCCTCCCTTCACCCTGCGGCTGCGTCCAGCCTCTTCTTGACCTGCCTAGGTAGAGTCGTGTGTTAACCATTAGACCATACTATCCCCCCCACCCCCACCTAGTAAAGACACGTGACACCGAGGTTGGATGTGAAATGGCCACAGCAGCCGTTTATTAATTTCCCAGTTTTATAAAAACAATTTAAATCCGAAACATTCGGATAACTAGTTAGGAATCCACCAGAGAATTCCTCCTAATAATTCACATGACCCAACATGGGTCAGAATCATAAATAACAATTAAACGTTAACATTAACCCGAGCAGAGGAAGTCCTTGAAGCCCCTTCAGATGTTCCTTATTAAGAACACACCGAATTAGCCATCTGCAAACCACCAATTACCTCCAGCCGTAAACCAGCTCGGAAGCACCGTTCACCTCTGCAGATGGCTCCAACCACTAGAAGTCCACTTCAAGGGGATAACACCCGATGAAGCCCTCAAGTGATATACCGACCACTAGAAGTCCACTTCAAAGGGATAACACCCGATGAAGCCTTCAAGTGATATACCTTCTACCAGAAGACCACTTCAAAGGGATAACACCCGATGAAGTCTTCAACCATGTACCTTTTTTGGGGGACGCATACCCCCGATGCGACCCCCCCACCATTTTGTACTGACTGGCCTCAAGGACTCCCCCCGCCACAGCGAAACAGGCCTTGACCCCCTTAAGCCTGTGAGTTCCTCCACACCACCACCGCCCTTTCTATGCCTTCTGCTATCGCCAAGCTCCAAAGATCAATGCCAACCTCGGTCAAATGAACCCCGTCACTTCTCCAGAAATTCCCCACTCCTGACTCCAAATCCCTATGCCTTACGCAAATGCTCCCTGTTCTTTGCCACAAAACGGGACACCGCCCGGTTAACCTTTATGCGAGCCTTATTGACTCTCTCCACCGATCTAGCTAACCGCCAATGCTTTCTCGGGACTATGTCCGACCACACTAACACCAACTTGGGATAAGATACCCACAAACACAACATATCATGTTTGATATCCCGCACCAACTCACGAAAAGGGCGGACTCCTAAGTCATTCCCACCCACGTGCAGCACTAAAACCTCCGGAACCCTATCAAGCCGCGCATATGTCTGGAATTCCGCCAACACTCTGTTCCACGACATACCTCTAAAACCCAGCCAATGCACAACCGCATCCTGTCGCGGAATGCGCAACTGGCGACCATCCGGGCGGACGTCCGCCCTCAAAGCCCCCCAGTGCACGTACGAATGACCCATCAACCACACCAGACAAGGAGGCGAATCTGAAACGGAAAAAACAATTAGGCACCACCAATATAACATTTGTAAAGCGTGAAACAACCCCAATCATAACATATGGGGGCGGACATAGGACTTAAACCTTTTTGACTCCCAACGACCAATACGCCTCACCCCTTCATCATCCAACCCCCAGCGCCCCGCTTCCGTTGCTGCGCCAATCCTGAAGGAATGAGATGAATATGAGCCTGCCGCAACACCAACCGCCGTCAAACATTTTTTAAATACAGCTCCAAACTGAAACCTGGACAAAAACGACCCGTCCACATGACGTAACAAAGGCAAATCTGGAGACCCCCCGTTTTGCGTAAAACCCCGCATGCACTCTACAGGGCACATGACCGACCCCGGGAGAGCGAACAAAACTATCAGTTTTCCCTTCCCTACTTGGTCAGTTTTTGATCGACGCAACCATACCTCTAGCCGATCTGCAAATAGGCTCACCTCCCCAGATCTCAGCCCCCCTGCCCGTTTAGTACTTGGCGACACCAACTCACCTATTCTAAATGCTCCAAAAAACGCTAATGAAAAAGCCAATCGAAACAAATCCATTTCATCTGAAGAACGACATACCGATGCTAATGAACCGCCCAACGAGTTAAGCAAAGCAAACGACACCGGCCTTCTACTATCTGCCTCCACCCTACCTCGACGCAACCCCTTCAGAGCCTGCGATACCAGAAATTCCTTCGATACATCCCGAAAGCCCCGCAGCTTAAACCCAAACGCCACCGCAGATATGAACCGGTTCACCTTCGCTACTGAAAACCCCGACTCCCAGGCGTCCCCTAACCAGTACAAAAGTGCCACCAACCTGTCTCTATCCGTATTGACGTCACCCAACTCTCTTACCCACTCCTCCCACTGCCTCCAACAAGCAGCATACGCACTCCACGTCGCGCGCGCCAAAGACCTTTTTAACAGCTGCTCTACGGGACCGATACCAGATCCCAAAGATGCTCCGGACACGCCAACCCGAGCCGTTCCGCTCCCGGTGCCAATTGCCGAAACCGGTCCCACTGCGAGCGAGAAAGAGCATCAGCGATACAATTCTGAACACCCGGGACATGCACCGCCACCACCCACGCGTTCAATGACAAACACACCAACACTAAATGTCGCAACAATTGAACTACCGGAGGAGAGGACGCCGTGATGTTATTAATGGCAAGCACCACCCCCATGTTGTCGCAGTAAAAACGGACCTTCTTATCCCTGAGCCTGTCCCCCCAAATGGTAGCCGCCACCACGATGGGAAACAGCTCGAGCAGGGCCAGATTCCGCGTGAGTCCACTGGACACCCAGCTAGCCGGCCATTGACCCGCGCACCACGGACCTCCCCCGTAAGCTCCAAAACCGCCCACCCCAGCCGCATCCGTAAAAATATTCAAATCACTCGTATCCTGCGCAGGAGCCATCCATAGCGAGCGACCATTGTACTGGCCCAAGAAGTCATCCCAAACCTGAAGATCGGCTCGGTGCTCCTCCTTGAGCCGCACAAAATGATGCGGCGCGCGCACTCCCGCCGTTGCCGCCGCCAACCTCCTACCAAACACCCTCCCCATCGGCATAATCCGGCAGGCGAAATTCAACTTCCCCAGCAGCGACTGAAGCTCCCTCAGCGCCATTTTCTTCATTCTACAAGCCCGTCGAACCTCCAGCCTCAAAGCACCCAACTTATCCGCCGGAAGCCGACACTCCATTGCCACCGAGTCAATTTCGATTCCCAAGAAACAAATCGTCGCTACCGGGCCCTCCGTTTTTTCCGGCGCCAAAGGGATCCCAAAATCCCTCGCCACCTTCTGTAGTGCATGAAGCAAATTACCGCAAACCGGCGAACCCCCCGGGCCAACGCACAAAAAATCATCTAAGTAATGGATCAACGAATCGACCCCGGATACTCCCCTCGTTACCCACTCCACGAAACTACTAAACGCCTCGAAGTATGCACAAGAAAGAGAACACCCCATCGGAAGGCACCGATCCACGTAAAAGGCCCCATTCCAAAAACAACCCAACAGCCGTTGGCTTTCAGGATGGACCGGCAACAACCTGAACGCCGCCTCGATGTCGGTTTTTGCTAGCAGCGCCCCCGGACCCGCAGCCCGCACTAACCCCACCGCCTTATCGAATGAGGTATAAACTACGGAACACAACTCGTGATCAATCCCGTCATTTACCGACGAACCTTTGGGATACGATAAATGTTGAATCAAACGAATCTTTCCGGGCTCGCGTTTAGGGACAATACCCAAAGGGGACACAACTAAATCTTTTACCGGTGACTCAACAAATGGCCCCGACATGCGCCCCAACGAAACTTCTTTTAACAACTTTTCCGACACGACTTCCGCATGCAAGTAAGCCGATTTCAAATTCCTCCGCGTAACCGGAACCTCATAAGGAGGCGGAGGAATAACAAAACCCACACGAAACCCTTCATAAAGCAACTTAGCTGCCGCCCTATCCGGATACTCACTTAGATAAGGGGCCATCCTTTCCACCCTCACCGGCGACACCCCCTTGACCAGCCCCGTGCTGGTTCCCTGACCTCTTTTTTCGCAGACATTTTGCCGCCCCGTGTGATGCACCATTACACTCGGAGCACACGTGCTTGAACTTGCACGTGGCCCCGAACTTGCACTGACCTTCATTGAATTGCCAGCAAAACCCCGCCTTTCCCCCGCCGCTTTGTCCACTCTGACTAGACTGGCCTCCCTGGCCACCGCTCCCGGGAAAGGGCTGCCTAACCGGAGCCGTAACCCGTAACCAGAGAGCAATATCCTTCTGGTCCCACCGAATCGCCGGCCGAACCGCCTTCCGCTGACGGAATTGCTCATCATATCGCAGCCACGCCTGACCCCCATACGCCCTATGAGCCTCCCCAATGGCATCAAAATAACAAAACAACGCCGAACAATTTTCCGGCGCCTTTTCCCCTATCACACTAGCCAATATGGCGTACGCCTGCGACCAATTAACGAACGTCTGCGGGATAAGCCTATACCGCCGCCGTTCCTCCTCGTCCTTTTTACTCTCATCCCGCTTGCTCTTATCCAAATTAAATTTAGCCAGCGGCAAGAGAGAAAAAATTTCAACATATTCGTCTTTCCAGATCCGATCACGCACCTCCTGCTTTAAATGCGCCCCCAACGGACCCTCAAAACAAACATACACCTCCCCCCGAGCACGATCGTCCATACGCACTCGATCGCCGTCCTTCTGTGCCTCGGTCTGTACCGACACCGCGACCGCCTCTCTAACCGCCACCACAGGACGCGCCTGTAACGATCCCACGTCCCTGGGGCCTTCCCAAACTACCGCAGGAGACACTTCCGTTACTACCGGCGCCGCGGCCCTATCCAGACGCCCCACCAGCTCCCGTAAGCAACCCACTAAGTCTGCCAAACCCGCTCCGTCGCGTCCGCCCGCGCCACTACCGGCCCCCGATGCAATGCTAGCAGCCCGCCCGCCGACACCCGACATAAAAATCGCTGGATAAGACAATGATGGAGTTATACACTCACCGGGCTGCACAGGCGCTGTGTTCCCGTCAGCCGGACCATCCTGACCTCGACGATACACGTCCAGTTCACCTTCCTCCAGTTCTTCTCTCGCCGACGACTGTCCCTCCCAACGACATCTTCGGAACGGGGATGAGGACGCGCTGACCGATGGGCCGGCAACCTGCCGCCCGACCGCCGGGACCCAGACTTCCGACCGGACCTGTTGCCTCGACGTCGCTGCAGCTCTAGGCGTCCGTCTAGACGATCCTGACGAAGCCTGCCCCCTGGCCGGAACATCACCATGCGGGGCGGCCGTACCTTGTCCTCCAAATCTTCCATCTGATGGGGGAGGGGTGACAGGGAGCCCAGCCTGCGACTCCCTGCTTACCGCCGGACCCCGTCGCGGCCTGGGATTCCTGCCAGGACGTAGGGCCTGGGAAGGGGCGGTCCTCCCAGCTGCCTGGCCTGCAGCGTCCGGGATCGGGCTCCCTCTGCGACGCCGTGTCCGCGGGACTACCTCCGGACTGAGGCGCTCTGGAGGTCGGGACCGCCGAGAGGGACGGGTCGACCCAGCCTGCGCCGCCGTCACCCCTGGCACCGCTCTCTGCCTGCCCAGCGCAGGAGCGGTTGTTGCCGACTCCCCCCCCGCCGCCATAACCATGCTCGTAAGGGGGCCGGGGGAGGGGAGCCTGTCCTTTTCAACAGACCCCGAACGCCGTGCCCGACGTGGCGAAACGGCGTCCGGGATCCTCGTTATTGCAGCCACGGTCTCCTCTAGCCATCCGGGACCGTGGTGCACAGCAGCGGCACGCAGCCGCTCTAACATGAGGGCTTCGCCATTTCTAAAAGCACGGGCAACGGGGAGCTTACTTGCTTCTATGTTACTCCTCCCGCTGCTTCCGGCTCAATGCCGAGAAACAGCGGGAAGCGCAGTAACGGCCCCCCGTCCCCCTTAACTCCTCCCCGTCCCTCCTTCAGCTCCTTCCAACTCTCCCTCACCTAATTAACCCTTTCCCTACCAGGACGGTCATGTCGGCCTCCCTTCACCCTGCGGCTGCGTCCAGCCTCTTCTGTTGCTGCTTTAATAATTATATACTTGGGACCTTTTCTTTTTTTTTATAAATTCTTTTATTTATCAATTTTCAAAAATAACACGATGATGCAAAAACAATCTGCAAGCATATAGCACTTCGGCACGCAGGCCGGAAAATGAGGTCATCTTGTAAAATGTATATGCAATCAGAGAAATAACAACATTAATTGGGGGTAGGCCCTTGCATCCCGAACCTGCAGACATGCACTAGGCCCACAGTGAAGTATAACTTAAGGATATGTTCACACACACTAATTACGGATGTAATTCGGGCGTTTTTTCCCCGAATTACGTCCGAAAAATGCGGCTTGAAAGCGTTGACAAACATCTGCCAATTGAAAGCAATGGGCTGACGTTTGTCTGTTCACACGAGGCGTATATTTACGCACCGCTGTCAAATGACGGCGCGTAAATAGACGCCCGCGTCAAAGAAGTAACCTGTCACTTCTTGGGGCATAATTGGAGCCGTTATTCATTGACTCCAATGAAAAGCAGCGCCAATTACGTCCGTAATGGACGCGGCGTTCAAGCGCCTGCACATGCCGTTACGGCTGAAATTACGGGGATGTTTTCTCAGGGAAAAGGACGAATTCTGGTGTTATATGCCCTGCAAAGGGTACAAATCAGGAGGCTACGATGTTCCTGAACTCCACTGATGATTGAAACCTGACCCAGTGATACCAGGTCTACATGAACTTGGCGTGAGTACCTCTCATGGATGCCGTGAGATCCTCCATCCTCATAATCTCCTGTATCTTATTAAACCACATGCTGAGCGACGGCACAGCAGATTGTCTCCACAGCGCTGGTATGCAGGCCCTGGCAGCGTTCACCAGGTGGCGGACCACTGAGCGACGATATGAGGATAGTGGAACCTCGCACAGATGGAGCAAGAAGAAGGCCGGTGTGCATGGGAGCGGAAAGTCCGTGAATTTAGAAGTGATGCGCCACACTTCTGACCAAAAGTCAGTCAGCCTCGGGCATTCCCAAAAGACATGGAGAATCGTTCCCACCTGGTCACCACATCTCCAGCACAGCGGGGAGACCGCCGGAATCATGGCATGTAATCTGGAAGGCACCCTATACCATCGCGTTAAAATTTTAAATCTCGCTTCTTGATACCTGCTGGCCATGGACGATTTATGAGTCATCGTGTATACCCTATCTTGTTGTTCAGCCGAGAGTGAAATTCCCAAATCCCTTTCCCACCGTAGCAAATATGTGGGTGTGGAGAGGGTAGATGGGGAGATCAGTAGGGAGTATAGTCTGGATAGAGTGTGCTGCATCGAGCCCGTGCCTGCGCAGAGGAGTTCAAACGGGGTTTTGGCCCGCGCATATTCCGCAGAGTTAGGTAAGGACCTCAGGAAGTGTCTCAGCTGAGTAACCTGCCAGGGAGTGAGAGGGAGAGGGTCTGTCAAAGACGTCAGTTGCGGGCCAGTCATTCATGACTCCCCGTGCAGGTAATGGGAGGCGGGGCCCCTACCTGCCTGCAACCAGCTCCGAAAAGGACCCCCCTCGCGCCCTGGAGGAAACGCCGGGTTACCTAAGACCGGGAACATGGGGGACGGGGATGGGGAGATCTCTTTCCGGGGAATGACCTTTAACGCCATTGTCAGTGAGGGCCCTATCGTCGGATGTGTTTTTGCTGTCAGAGGGGTGTCGCTGCCCAGCCAAGGCAGAGCCTGTATGGGGACAGCCATAGAAGACTGTTCCATCGATACCCATTGTTTGACCTCCGTGTGGCGGAACCAGTCCAGAATGCGCGTCAAGTGCGAGGCCTGGGGGTAGGAAATAAAGTCAGGGAGCCCCACGCCCCCTTCACTGTTAGAGCAAAAAAGTGTGGAGCGGGCTATACGGGCCGGTTTCCCCATCCAAATGAAGCGGTGGAGCAAGGACAACAGAGTTCGCAAAAAAAGTGCGGCGAATGTGGATCGGTAGGGCTTGGAAGAAGTACAATATCCGTGGGAGAATATTCATTTTGAAGATTGCACATCTGCCGAACCATGTGAAGGTGCCCTTCGTCCAGGAATCCAAATCGCTCTTTACCCGTTGCAGGAGTGGAGGATAGTTAACTGCAAAAAAGGCGAGAGAGATCCTTGGAGAGCTGGACCCCCAAGTATTGAAGCGAGTCTCTAGCCCACTTGAAGGAGAAGGACCCCGATAAGTCCTCAACTAGGGACTATGGCAATGATATATTTAGAGCCTTATTTGACAGCTTCGAGTATCTACTCATCTCCGCCATGAGGTTGGGCAGGGAGATCCTGGGTGCAGTGAGGAAGAACAGAAGGTCATCCGCATACGCCGCCACTTTATGCGATCTTCCCCCCACTAATACACCCGCTATATCTCGATTGGAACTAACTCGACAGAGGAAGGGTTCCAGGCACAAAATAAAGATCAAGGGAGACAGGGGGCAACCCGCGTGCCATTGGAGATAGAGAGCGGAGATGATAAGGCACCATTCACCTTAACCCTGGCAGATGGAGATGAGTAGAGGCTCGAGATCCATTGCATCATGTGGGAACCCAGTCCGACGTGCCGCAAAGTGGCTGACATGAAGTCCCAGTCCACTCTGTCAAATGCTTTCTCCGCGTCCGTGGACAGCAGCAGCGTGGGCAGAGACGAGGCAGTCGCGTGATAAATCAGGTTAATTGCCCTAGTAGTATTGTCCCCAGCTTCCCTCTGGGGCATGAAGCCCACCTGATCATAGTGGATCACACTGTGGAGAAGGGGGGTAAGTCTATGGGCCAAGATCTTTGCAAACAACTTGAGATCTACATTTAGCAGGGAGATGGGACGGTAATTTTGTCAGCTGGTGGGGTCTTTCCCTTCCTTGGGTATGACCGTAATGTATGCCCGCAAGGCATCCTGAGGGAGAGGACACCCGTTTGTGAGGTTGTTATAGGCCTGCAGGAAATGAGGCCCGAGAAGGTCTGAGCAAACCTTGCGGTACTGAATGGGAAGAGCATCCGGGCCCGGCGCCTTCCCCACCTGGGAATCGTTCAGGGCCCAGGACCACTCCTCTGGAGAAATCGGCTCTTCCAAGGCCGCTCGAGCTTCCTGCGGGATACTTTTCATCCCCGAAGAGCGGAGGTATGCCTCCATCTGCTCCCGTCTAGTTCCCCCTTCTGCGGAAGGGGAGGTCCGCGGGAGATTGTAGAGTGAGTGGTAGTACGCCCGGAAGGCTTCCGAGATGTCTTGAGGGTGGTGTACACTCCCGGCTCCGGGTGTCTGCACTTGGGGGACATAGGTTCGTGACCTGGTTTTCCGCAGTGCCCGTGCCAGAGTCCTACACTTTACTAGGGAGACCCTCGCCTTAGACAAAGACAAAGAGACCGGACCTGAACACGCAACTGCCCCAGCTCCGCCCCCACCACCCGGTCCAGGGAAGCCTTGTGGGACTGCTCGAGGAGGTGTATACGGGATAACAGGACGCTCAAGTGAGCCGTCCTTTCCCTTTTGAGTTTAGATCCGATCCGAATAAATGAACCTCGGATCACGCACGTATGTGCCTCCCAGACACTAAGCGGACTTACATCTGGAGCTACATTCGTAGCAAAGTACTCTCGTAAGTCCCTGTGTATTTCTGAGATTACCGTCGGGTCCTGCAGAAGCGAGTCATTTAACTGCCACTGCCAGGAGCGAGGGTGGGCTGCAGGGAGACAGAGAGAGAGTGTAATGAGGGCGTGATCCGAGAAGGTTATGTTGTCTATAGCGACTGAGGAGAGGGTGGAAAGATGGGAGTGGCGCAGAAAGAAGTAGTCTAGTCTGGTGTATCTGTTGTGGGTGGCCGAAAAGAAGGTGTAGTCTTTAGTCATCGGGTGCATAAGCCTCCACACGTCTATCAGTTGGGGGTCATGTAGCAGCCGCCGCACCCGGCGATGTGCCGATCTGGGTAGCGACGAATGTCCACGAGAGGAGTCTATAGTCGGGTCCAATGTAAGGTTCAGGTCCCCCCCTAGTATGAGAGTGCCTTCCGAAAAACCATCCAACTCCGTCAAGACCCCTTCAAAGAAGGCGACCTGACCAGTGTTAGGGAGATAGCATGTGGCCAGTGTGAACAGTGTGTTAGCCAACCTACCCTTCACGAAGATATACCGTCCCGCTCCATCTGTACGAGTCTCCACGTGCTCCCATGGTAGAGAGCGGGAGATCAGGATAGAGACCCCCTTGGTCTTGGAGTCCGGTGAGGTACTGTGATACCCCTCCGTATAGCGAGAGTCCGTCAACCGTGGAACGCTGTCCGCCCGGAAGTGAGTTTCCTGGAGGAACGCCACATGCGCTTTCTTTTTCCATAGGAGACAGAGGATGGAGGATCTCTTCTCTGGAACATTCAGGCCCTGTGCATTCAGGGAAACAACCGTAATGTTAGACATATGGAGCCACAGTAGGGAAACAGAAAGGGGAGGGAAAGGCGGGAAAAGAAATGGAGACCCCCGTATAGAAGAATGAGGGCCGAGAAGAGGGACACTAGCGTCCCACTAACAGCGGGGTACAGAACCCCTAACCAATACTTCGCGTGTAATGCCGGACCCGGGAGAAAATACCCCCTAAGCATGACACTACAGCGCGGAACCTAGTGGGGAACGTAGAAGGACAGCAGCGTGAAGAGGTGATCTCCCTGAGACCTGCCACCAGAAGAGCCTGAGGTAGTAAGTGCCAAAAAGAGAGCTGCCCGGAGCCCCGGACTCATGCGGCCAACTGTAACGGGTGCATGAAGGTTCCCGACCTCCCACCGCAGCGCAGTGTGAGGGGGGGAAAGGGTCCCTCAGACAATTCCCTGGACCAGACTGACAAAAAGCTCCCCTGGCCCACCTAAATTCCCCTTCGGCCTACTAACAATCCCTCCCGCCAAAACCTGAGAAGAAACCTGAGGAGAAAAAGAAGGGGGGTTAGACACTCATATCAAACAAAACAGACCCCCACAGACTCCCTTATAGATACAATGGTCCATTAGCCTTCTGGTCGCAGGTGGATCAGTTTCTTCGGGTCGACCGTCGTCCAGATGCTCCCGAGGACCATCTCTAGGATGTGGCAGAGGAGGGCGTGGAGTGTCCGAATACAGACCCCTGGGGAAGAGCGACGGTGGTGGCTCTGTCCAGTCTGGAAGGCGTAAAGGAGAGATGTCTAAGAAGCGGAAGGCTTCTTCCAAATCATCCGGAGAGCGGACGGCAAAGGATTGCCCCTGTCGGCGGAGAATGACGTGGAAGGGATGACCCCATCTATAGGAAGCGCCCGCTTCTTTGGTAGCCTCCAGCAAAGGGCGTATCACCCTGCGCATATGTAGGGTCAGCCGAGAAACATGCGGCAAAATGGACACCTCCTCGCCCTGGAAGGGGACGGCCCACCGCTCCCAGGCTCGCCGAGCAATGTCCTCTTTTTGCTTATAGAAGTGCACCCTGCAGATGACATCTCGCGGGCGGTTGCTGTCCCTGTTCCGTGGGCCTGCTCAGCGATGCACCCTATCCATTTCAATGGCCGAGTCATGAGGTCTGTCCATAAGCTTGTTAAAAATATGGGTGACAACTTCGTATAGATCCTCGGGCGGCACAGATTCTGAGATGCCCCTCAACTTTAGGTTGTTCCGTCTCCCCCTGTTCTCCACGTCGTCCAGGTGCAGGGAGAAGGCTCTCATTTGGGTAGCATGAGTGTCCATTGACTGAGAGAGAACCGAGATATCCGTGATGTGATCAGAATTCTGGCGCTCCAGGGCGTCTACCCGAGCAGTTAATGATCGTATATCCTGGGACACCTCCCCTATGGCCGGTCATGTTTCTCTTCCATACGGACGAGACGAGCGTCCAAATCTGATTTCGTGGGCAATACCCTTACCATCTCCCATAACTCTGCCAGTGTCCGTTCCATGGAAGGAGGGGGGCCGGTAGAAGAAATTGGGTGGGGGTCCCGGCGGTCCGCGGATGTGGTGAGCGGGCCCCTTAATATGGCTGGTGTGCCCTGGCTCAGGGGTGTCATGTCTTCTACGTGGGGTTGCGGGAGGGCGGCGGGGGAAAATGGCACCTTATCAAACGCACCTTTTAGTGCCCGGCGGCCATGTTCCTGTCTGGGCTAAGGAGGATTCTGCTGGGGGAGGGGAGCGGCAACTCTCCCCGGAGGCACAGACCCTGCCACGGTCTCTGCATCTGGACCTACCTCCGGGGATGAAGCAGCAAAGGCACGTTCCTGTTGTCCCCTGGAGGATCCGGCGGGAGCTGCGGTGGCGGGGGGCAGATAGTCCCCACGCGACGTCGGGGATCGGCTGCGGCCTAACGCTGGAATGGAGGAGGGCCGCGGTGAGGACCCATCACGGCCGGACCGGAGGTAGCGATCCATCGAGGAGGGACCCGGAGTGACCAACTGGGATTTGCGGTGTCTCCCCTTGGTCATCGCGGCGACGAAGCAGGTGAGAGAGACCCAGGGTAGTGTATAGTGAGTGGTGCGGGTCCGGAGCTCCAAGCTCACGCATCCTCACTCCGCCATCGCCAAGCCACGCCCCATCTACTTGGGACCTTTTCAATGTATTCAGCAGAACAAGGGTCCATTATCCTTCCATAAGTGGTTATCAAAGCCCACAAAAATGAAACTTGACAGTGCTCCTGACATTAAATTTCAAACTGTTTATGAAACTACAAGTCTAAGCATGCCATAAAAGGTTTCGCAGACCACTGATTTATTAATGTTGGACCCAAGATGTTTTTAGGTCCAACATTCTGTGCTAATTTATAAATATATCTCCGTAACAGTTGGTACTTAGTTATGACCCGGAGCTCAAAATCCCCTGCAAAGCATTAGAGACAAATAATAAAATTCTGGCTCCCTTTAGCTGCCACTAGGGGGAGCTTATCAGCTTACTGTTTTATTATAGAATTCAATGTATAAACTGTATGCAGTAGGTTCCTAAACTCCCCCTAGTGGTGGCTGCAGGCACCACTAAATTCGCAATGTGGTGTGGTTTTACGGACGGAACGTGCGGGTTCCAGGTCGGATACGCTTCATAGTTTTTACGCAGCGTATCTGACTCATGGGGACCAATATATTCACACACGGCAGATTTATTGCCAAAATTGCTGCGACTGTCCCATTCATCTATATGGGGTTTGAAGAAAATGAACATGCTGCAGAAATATCCCCATTAAGATGTATGCAATGGATTTTCAGTCAAATCTGCCGCGTGTGAACACACTCTTAAAATCCATTATGCACCTGACTTAGGCTTCGTTCACATCTGCGGAAAGATCCGACCCTAGCGCAGATGTGAATGAAGCCTTAAAGGTGTAAAATTATAATTTACTTCTTTAAAATTCCACTTCTGACATGGTTGCAGTCACCACGGGGGTAGTAAAAATGATCTAATGTTAATAGTGCGACACGTTTGAACAGATATCTCAGCCCCGTCCCTAATCTTATCCCATGTCAATCAATTAAGTGAGGTTCATACTGGTGTTTCTTTGTACCATGTTAATAAAGTTTACTAGAAAAGAAAAAAAATTGTTAGTAGTAATGTAGCAGTAGAAGGTACATGGCCACAGTGAGTGACGTAATACACCTGAGGCAGGAAGGTGGGGCGGGGGGAGGTTGTCAGCCATAGGTGAGGGGGCAGGTGGTGGAACAGGGAGGGGAGGGAAAAAACGAAGATAAGTGAGAGGCGGGAAACACACACGGTGCAAATACATGACAGGGGAGAACGTGGTGGTAAAGGAAGGGGGATCCTCAGGACCAGTACAAGTTATGGTGGGGTACAGGCGCGGGCACACGGAGAAGGTGACCCGCTCTGGTATAGGAGCAGCCTGGTGAGACTGTAGGCGTGGCTAGTCTGAAAAAGAGGCGTGGAATAAGCGCAAGGTTTATATTTTAATATAGGCGTGGCTATGCAGGGAAGACGTTTGGTTACAGAGGACGGGGAAAGAGGCGTGGTTATGCAAGGATGCGCTAAAACGAGGATTCATGCTTCTTGGGGGTGTGGTTATCCCGGGATCGGGGTGTGGTTAGATTTAAATACAGGCGTGGTTATAACGACTGGAATGGGGTGTGGTAAAAACAGAGGCGTGAAGAGTAGGCAATACTTGGATATAGGGGTGTGGTTACTCTGGGATACAGGCGTGGTTACATTGGACGGGCGTGGTCATTTTGGAATATGGAAATTAATATACTGGGCTCGGGGCGTGGCTATGCCAGGGCTGAACCTGGTAGAGAGGAGTGGTGACACTGGGAGGTGCGGCCTGCAGCCACTGCCCTACTCTGGGGATCACGGACTCATGGAGCGGCGGCTGCTACTGCTGGGGATGCGTCCCGGGCACGTTTGATCGCGACTGTCATCTGACTCCCCCTGTGTGTATGTGGCGCTGGAGTTCCTGCCTTTGTTGTCAGTGCGGTCTGCTTGGTGCACTGTTCTCACTTGTGCATGGTGGATCCGCTTTGTTGCAGTGCACTGTGTTGGGTTGAGTGTGAGTGGCTGTAGTTGGGCACCTCAGTGTGCAGATAGAGGTGTGTGCCCCTGACTTCTCACCCCCTGGTCACTCCTCCTCCTCTTCATCATGCCGGATTTAATCAGTGTGTCGGAATTTATATCAGAGACCAATGAGGATTACAAGTCTCCCACCGCTTCTAACTTCACCACCCGGCTGACCCAGTGCAGGAACACAGTGGCAGCCATTGAGGAGGTAAGACACCAGCAAGTGTGCAGCAACCACATCTGTTTAGTATAAAATATTTGGGGAGCAGCACTCTGGGGTGATCTGATGGTTGTTAAAAATTGTCACGTTCCACAAAAAGTCGCCCGTGTAGAAAGTCCACTGTGGTTCTCGTCTGTCATTTACGTTGGTTGGTGCGGTGACTTACGTTGTGTCGGATATCCAGTAATCGAAATCTGTGAGCGTTGTCGCTTTCTACAGACCTGTCATTATGGTGGTCCCAGATCAGACTTCACCAATGTCGTATATCTACGTCCTATCGTTTCGACTGTATTTCCCCCGTTTATATACGTCACGCTATTCGCAACTGACCCGGCCGCTAACTTACAAAGTTGTTAGAAATGCCAGCAGTTCTCCCAGAAAATGTAATTTGTTTATAAATTCTTAAAAGGGTTGTCCAATTTTTGACAACTTTTTTTTTTCCTCTTTTAGCAGGTGCCCTGGCGACTGGCTGGTCACACGAAATAGGTGGTGTCTGATTACTGGGGGGCCCACCCATCGCGAGAATGACGTGGCGGTCGAGCATTCGTGCTTCCACTCTATTCAAGGTCTATGGAACTGACCGAAACAGCTTTGGGGTGTTTGTCAGTCCCATAAACCTTAGATGGTGTGGCGGGCTCATGCTGAACCGTCGCCCTCCAGTCGTGTGAACAGGATCTGGGAGTTCAGGACCTTTTGTATTTGCATTCGGTGGGGGTTCCAGCGTTGGGGGGGGGCCCCCAGCAATCAAACCATTATCAATTCTCACCTATTGCCTATCCTGTGGATAGGTTCTAATTGTCGATTTTGGGGCAACCCCCTTTATCTTCTCAGCAAGTCATTACTTTACTTGCATTAATGTCATTAGGCTTCCTTGTAGTGAATCTGAGTCAGTGGTCCTCAAAATGCGTGCAAACGGCTCCGTCTAGCTAAGGCGAGAGTTACATGGCGATATATTGTGCATGAATTCTTCTCACGATGCAACTTCTGGCGATTTTTATCGGGATTCATGTGAGACTTCATCACCTTCGTGTAACCGTTCCCTAATAGAAGGGGGGGGGGGTAATGGTACACCCACCGTAATTTAAATATATATTGAAAGGGGTTTTCCCCTTTTAAGACATTCTAAGGGGTAGGGGCAACATACCATTGCCATTCTATCTCCCTAGTTCGGAGTAGGAAATATTTCTAAGTACTAGTTCCTATCTATGGACCTCTGTGGTGACGGTGCGTTCTTGCAGTAAGGGGCGGGAAAGCCAAGCTCTGATTTATTTATAGTGTCCCAGAGGGGAGACCCCCACCTGTCATACGTTTATGACCTTTCCTGTTAAAATACACCTTTAGGGCTCCATGGTGACTGACCCTAATCTATGTAAGGCTTCGTTCACACCTGCGTTAAAGGCTCAGTTAGGGGCCCCTGTTGCAAATCCAGCTAAAAAAATACCGGAAACTAGCGCAGTAAGCTGTGCTGTTGTTCCCGGCAAAACCACGGACACCCTGACTGAACCCAGTAAAGTCAATGGGTTCTGCCGGCCACTAGTGGTGTCTGTCGTGTAACGGTAGCGGCGTTTCCGGTATTTCCGATGTTCTGCTCCTCTGACGGAGCACAACAACGGAATGCTGATGTGAACTCCGCCTTAGTCTACGTATAAAAGAAAGCTTCTAGTCTGTGGATTATGGGTTTATCTCCGTGGTCTGGCTGCCAGGGCATGTTGAGAGTAGTAGCCGTTGTTTCCGAACAGAACAAGAGCCCCAGGTACACAACACATACTTAGGCCTTATTTACACGAGCGGATTTCACGTACGTGATACGCGCATGAAAATCACGCACGACGTACGGACCTATGTAAGTCAATGGGGCCATTCAGACATTCTGTGTTTTTCACGTGGCGTGAGTCCGCTGCGTGAAACTCACTGCATGTCCTATACTTGAGAGTTTTTTGCGCATCACGGACATCACACGGGCGCATATCCGTGTGCTGTGTGTGATTCGCGCAACAGTTGCTCAAAAAAATTATGAGAAAAAGAAAACCACCTCCATTTCATTTTGCATACGTCAAAACCACTTGACATAAGGATTACATGCGCGCAAAAATAACGCAGACACGCACCAAACACTGATGACACACAGAACTGCAATGCGCGCAAAATGCAGCGTTTTTTTTACACGCGCAAAACGCACACGTTTGTGTAAATAAGGCCTTAGTTTAAATTTCCCCATGGAAGTTTTTTCCGCTACTGAATTATTTTCCGTAGAGTTTTCTAGATGTGTTGCAGATTTTGGATGCAGACTTTCATCACCATAAGGCCGGATTCACACGAGCGTGTGCGTTTTGCGCGCGCAAAAGGTCCGTGTGTCATGATGACACTCTGGTTTTATGTTTACAAACAGAAAAGCATGAGGTGCTTTTCTGTTTTCATTCATAGTTTTTACTACTGTAGCGCGAATCACGCGCGGCACCCGGGAGTGCTTCCGTGTGCCGAGCGCGATTTGCACGCACCCATTGACTTCAATGGGTGCGTGCAGCGCGAAACACGGCCAAATATAGGACATGTCATGAGTTTCAGGCAGCGAAATTCACTGACTGTCTGAACGGCCCATTCAGTAACATAGGTCTGTGCGACGCTCGTGAAAATCGGACGTATTATACGTTTGTGTGAATAAGCCCTAACTTCAATGCTATGTGAAATTTTGCCAAAATCTGCAACACAAATTCGCAGAAAATCTGCCAAAATATCCACAACAGTAATTCTGCTGCAGAATTATCAGATTTTGTGGCGTATTTTTGGACAGGGCAACATATTGATACATTTGCCCCCACAATCTCCCCCAGTGTGGAGCAAGAACCAGTACACGGGTCAAGTTTCCCTGGAACATTACAATAAAGTTGATTCCAGAGATTCCAAAGATCTGCTTTATGTATAGCGCCCCCTTTAGCGTGAAATGACAACGACAGGCACCATACTTTGTGTTGGACTATAAAGTAGTCCGTCTCTGCTGACCCATAAATCATCACAGAAATGGTTTCTGGGAAGTCTGAGTGACAACCAATATGATGGAGATTACATGGATCATGGGGGTTGTCACCCAGCTTTCTGAATAGTAAATCTCCCATGGCTGTATAAGTAATCAGACCTACCATTCGGAAAGTTGTATTGGTATGAAGCATCTGAGACTACACTAATCTCTATATGTGAAGTAGGAATACCCCTTTAAGCTGTCAGAATTGCATGTAGTGCTGTTAATAGCTAAACATTCTGAGCAAATCCAGTGACAAGTGACCTTGAATAATAAATGTTCTCATCCGCTTTAGGGAGAATATTGCTCTCTACAGGCCCGTTCTGTATCTGTCACACTGGATGTCATTAACCCTGTGGTGTCACCAGCATTGACTGTGACATTGATCCCAGCTGTGTTTTTTTTTTTTTTTGTGTAGAGGTTTATTTCATTCATAAAAACATAAGACACTTTTTTTTTTTTTTTTATACACAGCCGGTCGTGTCTGCTCGGCATGGAGATTGGCACCCGCTGCGCTGAATACCCAGCCTGCATTATCATTGCTAGGATTTATACGGCAATTACTGGGCTGTTTTTGGTAGAGCGGCACGGGATGGGCATCATTTGTAGCGGATAAATATAGGATACCGTACGGTGCTCGTGAGAGGTAGCGGTCCGGAGATGCTTCTAGACGTTTCATATTAACTCGTTCATAATGTTGGGTTATACACTTGTGCTGTGAAACCTTCATTTGCATGATAGACCATCTGTGCCGGCATTACCAGAGGGCACGTTATTTTTTTCTGTAAAACTCTCGCAACCAATCATGGCTACGAGAAGAAGGTTTCCGAAATCGAAAATTGCTTTTTGAGCAATATCCATTTTGGATTTGTTTTTAACTGCAGGCGCCAGAGGAGACGACCTTCATTTGTACCAGGAGCTATGGTAGACCTTGGGGCGCTGGCAGAGGGGGAGGATGCAGATACAATTGAATGGCGGCAAGAGACCCGAGGCACAGGGCAGAAGATCTAGGACACACGACCCTAATGCCAGGTGCCAGCAACGCCGCTGATCTGTGTGTTATCTTGAGAAAATACTGTAGGCTTTAGTAGCCAGCTCTGCGAATCTAGGAGCCGAATGAACAGACAATAAGGCTTTACACGGATCTCCATAAAACAGCAGCCCAAAAGTTTGGGGTTTATCCAACTCTGGAATTTTTTGATAAAAAAATAAATAATTGAAAATGGCGTCCCATGGATGCCCATTCTTATGCCTAATGCACATGACCGTTATGTGCCGGCCGTGATCCGTGGAAAGATAGGACATGTCCTATCTTTCCACGGATCGGATAATCGGGTCAGTTTTCAAGGAAAACTATCGGATGCCATGAAAAACGGCCCAAATGGCACTCGGTCGTGGGCAAATGAAATTATAATGCCCAATGTGAGCAACAATGAAGGATCTGGTGGGTACAGTAGATCATACAAAAAGCAAGCAGGGTTGTATTTAAAAAACGGTTTCTTATAGTTCACACGGTCCGGCTTTGTCGAAATATTGGAAAACTTATAACGTGTTACTCCCATGGACTTCAGTTTTCGTGGCTGAAAGCTGTCACACCCTGGGGGCGGCTGGTAATCCTGACAGGTGTACAATCCTCTTTAGGGGGGAAAAAATCTACAGTTTGCTTGTAGTTGTGGTAAACCTATTATGCCGGGTTCGCTCATGGTGGCGTTTACTGTACTTCGGTTTTTCATGGTAAAAAAACACCACATTCATTTCCAGAAGTAGCTTATAAAAAACTCCTCATTCGCATGTAGCAGGTTGAAGGGGTTTTTGCATTAGGGCATATGGGTGTCATAGAGGGGGGGGGGGGTTTCTTGCTCTGTCCCTGTGATAGCGAGTGTGGGCGACCTCTGGGCCCATGTATTATATAGTTGCCCATTCATTAGGAGCTGGTCAGCGTCAGGCCAGCAGGTTCTCACTCAGGGAAGGCTTTGTCCGGATGGGGCAACTCCTTTAAGACCTGGGCATAAGATCTGTCCATAAAGGTAACCGGTCAGTCATTTTGACCCCCTAAACCATTATTACAGTTATATAGGTTCTTACCTATATCCAGGGGACAGTGGATGACGCAGGAAGCGTCAAAAATGTTAGTCCTGTCTAGATGGGAGAGTTTGCCCATGAGATCGCAGGACACTTCCCATCTGCAGAAACGCCCAGCGGACACTTCTAAAGTAATTTGCATGCGCCACAGGAATAAAACGGCTAGGTACGCTTTACATGGGTATGTTCAGAAATGTTTAGCGAGAACCTGTATAGCAGTGACACCGTTCACAGGTGTAAAAACTGCAGACCGGTTCCCTATGAAGGGGCACATTGACGTCATAGAGGGGCATAGCTTTTCTATTAGGGAGAGAAGTTTTTACTCTGGAGGTTTTCATACTATTATTATTTATTACGTGTAATACGGAATCCACTGCAAGAAGACGGGTCTTGATGGGGCAGCCGCTGTAAACTATTACACATGCAATGCAGCTATTTTGTTTTTAATGTTTTATTGGTCCCTCGATCTCCTGACATGTGGAGGACAATTTCTTCGTACCTTTAGATTGGCTCTGTTTATGGTCCGTGTCCCCAGGCGCTGGTTGATGAAGACTGTCGGTAGCTGCTACGCTATTGATTCTCCTGAACTATGACTTGGGGCACGTTTTAGTTTTATTTGATGTTGTCATTGTGACTTTTTTATTTCCACCTTCCAATATAATCTGTTGATGTGACTGTAGCTAGTCAGGTATATTGTTGTCCTATCATACATTATTTAGGAGATGGAAAAAGCAGCCGTTACATGGACTTCTATAATGCTGAAAGGTTTCTGTTACAATAGCGGTAAGTACATTTCATAAATTAGACCTTTAACCCCTTGCTGCCGCAATCAGACTTTTTTGACCCCCTGGTTAGGACTGAGGAACCGTTCAATTGGTTCACTAGCGCCCCCTTCCTTTCTATTAGATCATCTCGATCATAGACATGAACAGGCATGTTCATGTTATTTCTATGGAATGAGTGGGGATAAGTGTCTGGCTGATGAGTGTTGCCGCTTATCCTGGGGAAACTATAGAATTGGATGGGTGGAAATCAAACTGCCTGACTTCCTCCATTGGCAGACTTGAGAGGAAGGTGAGCGGGTCACCAGATAGTTACAGAATCTCATGTCTATGGTCAGCTCGGTGACATCAGTGACATCGTCCATAACCTGCCGCACCTGGTTCTTTCTGGAGTTTTTGTTTCTGGGAAAGTTGTCTGTCGGGTTTGTTCTGACAGTGACATATTGTGTCTACCTACAATGCAGGTGTGTCCGGCTCAGAGTGACTTTACAAAATGTATGGGACATTGTTTCATTTAGGGTGATTGTTCTATTTACTTTTAGGTTTTCTCATTAAATCTGCAGTTAATATTGCTGCTTTTTTTTTTTTGCCGATTTTTTTACATTTTGATGCGGAAACAGGTGCAGATATTATGTTGCGAATTTTGCTGTTTTTAAAAAAAAAATAAAAAATAATAATTAACTTGTCAGATACAATTTTGAGATGGAAACTCAAAATAAATTGACGTGCTGCGGATTTTACCATCCGCACCACAGATCAATTTACGTGCTGAAAAATTTTGCACCGTGTAGATGAGATTACTTTTGCTGGTACTGTATTAAGCCCTGTTTACATAGTGCAGACTTTGCATGTATTTTGTAAGCCGACACCAGAAACGGAACACAGATGGAAGAAATATATATATATATATATATATATATATATATATATATATATATATATATAAGGGAAGGCCTTAGGCCATTTGCACACAACGCGTATTACGTGCAGATTTGCCTGTGCCAAATCCACAGCGTAATGCAGTACCAGCAGAGAAAATGAGACTTCAAGTAATCTCATCTACACGTTGCAGGTTTTTTTTCTGCACGTAAATTGACCTGCGGTGCGTATTTTAAAGTCTGCAGCACGTCAATATATCTTGCGTTTCCGCCTGCGAATTGTATCTTGACTAGTTTATAAAAAAACGCATAAACGGCACCCATTTCCGCACCTAAAAACTCATAAAAGAATGCACTATGCGTCCGTGGGCTGTCTGTGATTTTCACTAACCCGTTGACTTCAATGGGTGCGTGATGTGCAAAAAAAGCACAAGTATAGGACATGCAGTGCGTTTCACGCAGCGGGGACACATGTCAGAATGGCCCCATTGAATTGCATAGGTGTGTGTGACGTCCGTTTTCTTAACGCGCGTAACACGGACGTGAAATACGCTCGTGTGAATAAGGCCTTAGACTGCAGATTTGCCACAGAAAAATCTGCACGGCAAATCTGCCTTTAATACACATCTTGTTAGGGCTGGGCAGCTATGACCTAAATCAAAATCACGATTAATGGAACATGTAACCTCGATTACGATTAATGAACGATTTTTTTTATGGCACACCCCTTTTTGCATGCCACGCCCCCTATCTGCATGCTACACCATTGAATACTTATTCCTTGAGCCTGCTGTATACAATATACTGCCTGACACTGCCCCCACACAGTATATTGCCCCCATAGTACTCCCCACACAGTATAATGCACCTATAACTTCCCCCCACACTGTATAATTCCATCCATAACTGCCCCCACACAGCATAATGACCTATAACTGCCCCCCACAGTATAAAGCTCCCATAGCTGCCTCTACATAGTATGATGCCCCCATAACGGACTTCCACGCAGTATAATGCCCCTGTAGCTGCCCTCACACAGTATGATGCCGCCATAACTGCCCGGTAGCTGCACCCCAAACAGTATAAAGTCCCCACAGCTGCCCCCATGCTGTATAATGCCCCCACAGCTGCCCCTAGTAGTGCCTGATAAAATAATATGCTTACTCCCCTAACCCCGTTCCAGCAACTAGTAGAGGAGATCCCTCTGCTCCTCTGGCCTGTGGGGCACGGCACAGACCGGCGCGATGACGTCACTGAATCGTGTCCGGTGATACATAGTGAATGGTAAAGCAGGGACCTTACGGTCCCCTGCTCTACCATTGTGTTCAACTATATCAGCGTCTTGCAGATGCAGTAAAAAAGAATTGATAAAACGGAAATTCGCAAGATAACATTGATTTAATTTCGATTTATTTTTTGATTTCCCAGCCCTACATCTTGTGCATGTGCCCTTATTATATTTAGCAAAACAATGATCTATGCAGTTGTCAGCGCATTATTTTATTAACTTCTATGTAAATAAGCCATCAGTTGACAGACAGGTTGGAGGTGCGCTGCATTGTAGTCTGAAATCTCCTACTGCCCATGAGCTCCCAGTTATGCAGCTGCAGGGAGCTCCTGAGGGAAAGCCCGGTCACCGCTACTGAAAATGGTGCATTTCCCTCAAACTAAGCTGATGGTTCACTGCAAGTCACAGTTTTCCTATGAAGCTGTCGTCTGTCATTTAGCCATAATCTTCAAGGAAGCCTCCACTTTCCGCAATTTTTTGGTAATTGTGTTTACAGCCGTTTCCTATTACACTGCAGATTACTGAAAATGATCAGGAGTCGAGTGATGTTCCTGCGCTGGACGCCGTTATCTCATCCTTCCTGCGCTCTTCCCCACATTGACTAATAGTCAAAGGCCAAATAGCCCACTATAGTTTACTGTCAAATTTTCTGTAAATGATGGGGGATGGGATCATTGACCCTATGGAATTAAAAAGAAATGGTCGACTTTTGTCCTTCGTTTTATTTCATGTCAGACAATTCATTTTTATTTTTTTTTTAAGTAATGGAATGGATCAGGAATAAGAGGACAGTCTATTAAAGGGTTAACGTTTTAGAGATGTCCGCACTTCCAGGCCTTTTCCCTGGCGGTGGCGGTGGTCACGTGTCATTGTCTTTTTGTTTTTCTACCTAAGTACTTTATAGAATGCAGTTCATGGACCAGAAATAACATCCGCTGGAGAGAGATCCTCGCGCGGTCACATGCTCCTGACATCCTGCCAAGGTAGCCGGGCGGTTGTGTTAATGAAATGTATATTATATGGAAGGAGACAATGCTGCGCTCTTTAGGAGTCAGTCCGGCTACACCAGAAGTCACTGAGGGAGATTTAAGGGTATGTTCACACGAGGGCGTCCGTAACGGCTGAAATTACGGGGATGTTTCAGCCTGAAAACAGCCCCGTAATTTCAGCCGTAACGGCATGTGCAGGCGCTTGAACGCCGCATCCATTACGGACGTAATTGGCGCTGCTATTCATTGAAGTCAATGAATAACGGCTCCAATTACGGCCAAAGAAGTGACAGGTCACTTCTTTGACGCGGGCGTCTATTTACGCGCCATCATTTGACAGCGGCGGTTAAATTACGTCTCGTGTGAACAGACAAACGTCTGCCCATTGCTTTCAATGGGCAGATGTTTGTCAGCGCTATTGAGGCGCTATTTTCGAACGTAATTCGGGGCAAAAATGCCCGAATTACGTCCGTAAATAGGCCATGTGAACATACCCTAAGACTAGGGTTTCACACGGCAGTCTTGGGGTACGTTCACACAGAGCATAAACGCTGTGGGTTTTCCGCAGCGGATTTCATTGCGGAAAATCTGCAGCATATAACCGTAGCGACAGACTGGATGGGGTTTCAACAAATCTCATACACCGGCAACAGAAATAAATCTGCAGAGACACCGTTCATAAATTGACCTTACGGCTTTTTTTAGTTGCAGGTTTTCTCCATTGAATTCAATGGGGAGGTAGAACCCGCAAGAAATAGCAAATGTTCCAATTTTTGCGGCATTAAAGTTGCGATTCTGTTGCAAAAATCGCAAAAAAAAAAGGAAAACTTTTTTTTGTTTAAAATTAATGAAAAAGTTAACACACTCACCCCCTGGGTGTCGTCATAGCGTTGCATTCATATGTTCTCCGCCCAGGCCGGCCACCTGGGATGACGTTTCATCCCATGTGATTGCTGCAGCCAATCACAGGCTGCAGCAGTCACATGGGCCGCAGCATCATCCCAGAAGGGCCGGGATGCATGGAGAGCAGAGAGATGTGTCGCTATGAAAACCTCCGGGAGGGAAGTATACCGTATTTTATTGCAGTGTTTCCGCAGCTGGGATTCCACCTAAAAATCTGCACCACAAATTGGTACATTATTTTTTTTCCGCCCATATTTCCCTGCGGGTTCCAGCACGGATGTGCTGCGCGCTTCTACACCGTGTATCCTGTGTGGACATACCCATAATAGAAAAAAGTTGGAGCAAGATGCAACAAATTTATTAAGAAGCGCAAGCCTCTTAATAAATCTGGCGCAATGTGCTTACTCTCGATAGATGCCGAAAAGGCTTTTGATAGAGTGCACTGGGTGTTCCTCCGCAGTGTCCTGACGCAGGTTGGCCTTGGCACCACCACGGTGGATAGGATAATGGCCTTGTACCAAAGGCCTACTGCTCGAGTTCGTGTCAACGGACTATTATCTGATCCTCTGTCTATTGCTAATGGCATGAGACAGGGGTGCCCACTTTCGCCTCTTTTGTATGTTCTGGTCATAGAACACCTGGCCGTGGCACTGCGGAACAACCCTAATATTAATGGTATACGCGTTGGCTCACCGCATCATAAATTGGCGTTATACGCAGATGACCTCCTGGTATACATCACAACTCCCATGATTTCTTTGCCATCTTTGACGGAGGAGTTTGAGCGCTTTGGTCATTTAAGTAATTTTAAAGTCAATTACTCTAAATCGGAGGCCTTGAATATCTCTTTGGATCACTCTCTAGCTGCCCATCTCGCTCAGGTTTTTCCGTTCAGGTGGCAACCTACATCTTTAAAATACCTAGGGGTACATGTCCCCACACAACAGTCGGATTTGTATGCTCTGAATTATACGCCCATTCTACAGCGTACCATGAAGGACTTGGCGGAATACGACGGGAACCGCATGTCATGGTTTGGGCGTATCAATGCGGTTAAAATGGATATCTTGCCCAAATTTCTATATATCTTCCAGACCGTCCCTATTGCTGTACCATCCAGTTTTTTCCAGGCTTTACATAGGGCCATAACCAAGTTTGTGTGGGGCTCCTCTAAGCCTCGTATCCGGTTTGCTGTCCTTAGCCGGCCAAAAATAGACGGGGGCGCGGGTCTCCCAGACTTTAAACGATACCATCAAGCAGCGATAATTATGAGAGTAGTGGATTGGTTCCGTTCGGAAACAGGTAAGCAATGGGTGCGCATTGAAAAGGCTATGTCTCCTCTTGCATTGTCCTCTCTGGCGGAGGGTGTTGATACATTCCTCTGTTGGGAGAGAGGAAATGGTGGATGTTTGTCTGAGACTCTTACTCCAGACGGTGCCATATTGCCAATGACTGATGTATTTTCTGCCTGCCCGGGGAAGCGGTCAACTTGGTGGTCCTATTTGCAGTTGCGGTCCTATCTCTCCTCCATGGGTGACTGTCTGGTATTACTACAGGATAAGACTCCTCTGGAACTCTACTTGTCCTTGCCCACAGCCCCTTCTCATGTGTTGTCCCACCTACATGGGATCCTCCTTCCAAAATTTTCTTTTTCTCAATTATCCTTCACTGCCGCATGGGACGAGGAAATGGGGGTTAGACACGCTGAAGAGGAGTGGGGCACCGCCTTCTTTCTAGCCCATAAGTTACCGATGTCTTGTTTTGCCCAGGAAAAGAATTACAAAATACTTACCAGGTGGTACCGTTGTCCGACCTTGTTACATAGGCTATACCCTGATGTGTCTGCTGATTGTGGGGGGGCTCCTGGAACTATGTTGCATGTTTGGTGGGACTGTCCCATGCTACGTCCCTTTTGGGGAAAGATTTTTGATCTAGGCAACAAGCTTTTCCATACTGAGGTTCCGACCTCGGCTTCCATAGGCTTGCTTTCTATGGTTCCTGGATCACTCCCACACCTCAAAAAGGGGATCTTTCGACATTTCTTGACCGCAGCGAGAACGGTGATACCTAGTCACTGGAAGTCGCATACTGTACCGTCCCTGGTGGAATGGGTAACGGAGGTGAACGGGATTATGAGGATGGAGGAGTTGCTGTCCGCTGATAGGGACAAATCAGGGCTCTTCGTCCAAACTTGGATGGTGTGGTCTGGATTCCGGGATGGTGCTGATCTACCTCTCTGGCTGGATGGAATGTTCTGAACAAATTATATTACCTACCGGAAGCGCTTTGTCTGTATGTGTTTTCCCTTTGTTGTCTGGTTTTATGTGTTGTGTGTCCATATATTCAAAAGTGCTCTTATATGTGTCACTTCTCACTTTACTGGGGGGGCGGTCTCCCTGACTATTGCACTGATTTGATGCGAACATGGTACAGTTATTGCCGTTATATCTCTCTTAACAATCAATTATGATAGGTGGGAGGCTACCTTCTACTGTTCTTATACATGTATATATATATGCATACTGTTGTTACACTATGATACTTCATTTAAATGTATTGCACTGCGTGCAAATTTCTTTTTTTTTTTTGCACAAACCGTGAAATGTTTCTGTATTGTTATATTTTCAAAATAAAAATCTCTGATAAAGAAAAAAATAAATAAATCTGGCGCATATTCGCCTGTCCTTCCGCCATGAGCTGGACTAGATTTCCACTTTAATTTACGTCCTTTTTTGGGCCGAACCTTCTGCTAAGCTCTGCTCACTTTTTTAAAAAGTTACAAGTGTAGCGGAAACTGAGCAAAAGTCGCATTTTTTTTTTTTTACTTTTGTGCCGTGTGACTTTCTACGTCCGGAAAATTAGCGTAGAAAAGTTGTTACATTTTCTGGAAAACAAAGTGACAACTGATATGGCTGCTAATTACAGTCCCCACAGTGGTTGTCACCCAGCTTTCCCAGACCCATGACTAGTAATCTGTCTAGTTATATAGTGATACACTTCTCACTTATTGTCACATGACTAGCTACGTTTGCTGTTTATTATGTTGGAAAACCTGTAACAATGGCGATTGTTATCGCACAGAAACACACGTAACTATGTGCTTTACATAATCATACTGCCACCTCCTCGGGGAAGGCTCCGCTATGACTGGGGTCTATGGACGGCCGATGTGATGTTCTGGCTTCCAGTCATTGTGACTTTTTGGTTAAATTCTGGTTTGTGATGTCACATTGAGAGGTCTTGTGCGACTATAACTCCATCATCTTTATACCATTCTTGTGCTGCATGGCATCTGATGTGAGGGCATTGTCCTGGTAGAGAGAACCCAGAGCAGACCTCTCGCAAATAATAATAAAGACCTCCAGCTCGCTCACGTCTTGACGGCAGCTGGTTCACGTGCTCTGCCAGGGCGTCCCGGACTTCTTACGCAAGACCGTAGCAGCGGCAGATTTGTATTGATGTTACGGTCTACGTTGGTTTAGTCATGTTTTCCACAAACAAGGCTGGGTTTACATGAAGCAGATTTATGGACAACCCAATAACTATCATCAATCGAAACGTTTTTTTTTTCTATTCCCATCCTAGGAAACATTATTGAGACAATAGGGCAGATTCATCAACCCTCTCTAAAAGAAAAATGTCTTTACCCGTAGCGACCAATCAGAGGTCAATTTTACGCGTTATAAACTGGTTTGGAAAATGAAAGTGACACTGTGATTGGATGCTATGAGCAACAAGGCCGGTTTTACTTTTTAGACAGTTTTGATAAATCGACCCCATTGGGCCTTATTTATCCAAACGGTCTTTGTTGCCCATAGCAACCAATCAGAGCTCCGCTTTAATTTTTTTAATCTGCTCAGGAAAAATGAATGCTGAGCTCCTCTGGTTGCTAGGGCCAACAAAGACCATTTTGATAAATGTGGCCCATTAAGTATTTTTCATTTTAAAAGGATTGTACTAGAATAAAAAAAAATATTACCTATCCACAGGATAGGTGATCATTTTCTGATCACTGGGGGCTCCATCACTTAAATCCACACTGATCGCTGGAACGAGGATCCCGAACCACTGCCACTACATTCAAAGTATATGGGATTAATGGCCTCTATGCACTTAATTGTATTCAACATTGTGAGAAACAAGACATGGACCGCACATCCACAATATATACGTTGATCTGAGCCGCTAGGCATAATTTAGAAACATGAACATGAGGTTCTTTGTAAACATTTTGATCAAACTGTATTAGCCCACTTGCCACTTTACGGTGACCTCTTTCAAAGTGGGTCCCTACTCTTATCGGCTGCAGCACCGCATGGCGGCCCCGCAGCACCGCTACTGCAGAGGGAGCAACCCAGGGGCCAAATCACCCATGCTATCCGACCGTGCCAAGCCTCCTTGGCTCTGGGCCACGTTCCCCCACAAGTGCAGCACTACAGCAACAGACGCCACCATACAGCACCACAACATGTGAACGGTCTATTTTCTGATCTCTCCTTTTACTCATTTGGAAAGTTGAAAAATTTTCATATATAATCAAGTCTAAAAAGTCTATGGGAATGACGGAAACAGCCGAGTACAGTGTTGAATGAAAAGGTGGGCGCATGCTCGACTGCCGCTTTATTCAAGCCTCTCTTCACTGTGGAGATCTAGGGCTTTGGGTCTCGCGATCGGTAAGGGTCCCAGTGTTCAGGCCCCCAGCGATGAGAAAATGATCAGCTCTTCTGTCGATAGGTGATAATATTTGATCTGGGAATACCCAGCGCTGTGGATCAGAAGGTGCCCACGTTGGGGAGTACCTTATCTATTGAAAGGTAACTACCCAAACTGCTATAGAGTGTTAACTAGCAAGCCTCGGTGCTTACTTACGTTATTACTTAGTTTATTGGTTTTACTTCTTTTTTTTTTTTCTTTTGTTTTGTCTTATGTGGTAATTTACCGCAGCAGAGAGGTCACATTGTAGTAAACATGATATTTAGAAATCCCATTCATCATACAATGTTCTTTTTATCCCATTGACTTGAGTGAAGCAAAATAAATGTATATTGTAAAATACTATATGCGGTTTTCAATAGAGGCAATTCAAGGAGCGTTTCCTACCACTATGCGAAGGTACATCTATGGGCTCTATAGGACCCTCATGAAGAATTACAGTACAGGAAGATGGTGACTATGCAGGTCCATTGTTACCGAGGGGTTAATGTGTTGACCTTCAAAGTGGGTCGCGATCTACACTATAATTAAAATATCTCATTTTAACCGCTGCACAATCTGCACTTCTGGTGTCTCAATTACAGGGCGGCTCCCCCTGGGTTGAAAAAGTGACTTCCTCATGATGTGCTCCTTCCCCCACACAAGAGTGACTGGCTGAACTAAGGCTCTGTTCACACTAGCGTTTTCGCTTCTGTTTATGACAGAGCGTTGACACTTATGCTGAATCCGTTATCAAGCGGATAACGATGGACCTCATTGACTTTAATGTTTTTGTGATGGCAAGAATAGCGCTACAGACCGCGCTATTCTTTCTTTCAAAAGTAGCGGAAAGGCCCACAGAAACCCAGAAGGAACCCCCTAAACGCAGTTGTAAACAGAGCTATTTGGAACCACAAAAAGAGCGTTTAGAGAAGATTAATAATTAAAAAAATAAAAACACAAGCGAATTATAAAAGCTACCCTGTTCTGAGTGTACACAGGATACTGAATATAGATAATGGACGGGTGGAACTGCTGCGAAGTGTCTCCTCACATAGAAGGAATTTGTGCTGCGTGTCCGAGCAGCTGCAGCATTCCTCATCCAGTCAGGGAGAGCAGTCACGGGTCTAGGTGCCTTCATGTGACACGCCAGGGCGTGGTTTGACTTTCTCGCAGGTACATAGAGGAAGTTCTGTTTTATCAGATTGTGCAATCCCGGCCTGACCTCCACCTCATGACACAGGCCGCCGTCACCGTTCTTCTGTCCTGCAGAGAGTCACCGATACACCCACCGGTGGTGCCTTTATTATTCGCACATCTGACCCCACTCCGATCCAGGGCTTCCCAAAGCTTGTGATGTGACTTTATCGATATAAGGCTGTGCTGGGTTACTTAAAGGGGTGTTGGGTCTAGACAATGTCATCTCAGATTGCTTGTCCTCCTGCTAGCAGTTCATCGTTGGGGGTCTTACTGTTGGGAGTCTTATTGGTTGGGGAAAAAAGAGCAGTGCAGAACACTTCATCAGTGGTCATTTAGAGTGCCCCCACCCCGACTTACCCTATAGGGTACCTCCCAGTGCACGGCTGTCTGCTGCTGGAACTTCCAGGCACTCTGAGGGTATGTGCACACACACTAATTACGGACGTAATTCGGGCGTTTTTGCCCCGAATTCCGTCCGAAAATAGCGCTGACAAACATCTGCCCATTGAAAGCAATGGGCAGACGTTTGTCTGTTCACACGAGGCGTAATTTACGCGCCGCTGTCAAATGACGGCGCGTAAATAGACGCCCGCGTCAAAGAAGTGACCTGTCACTTCTTTGGCCGTAATTGGAGCCGTTATTCATTGACTCCAATGAATAGCAGCGCCAATTACGTCCGTAATGGACGCGGCGTTCAAGCGCCTGCACATGCCGTTACGGCTGAAATTACGCGGATGTTTTCAGGCTGAAACATCCCCGTAATTTCAGCCGTTACGGACGCCCTCGTGTGAACATACCCTCAGGAGTGTGCAGTACGGGTGTCTGTACTGGCCTAACCCAAAAAGCAGGAGGACTCTGGTAATGGACTACGTTGCAAAGATAAAGCTTATTGTAAGGACTGCAAAATATGACTTGAAATCGGATCGGTCAGCTCTTCTAACATGTTTTAGTAAATACTTGTATTCAACATAAAATAATTCTGGTGCAATTTTTCTTAGAACTCTGCGTTGTGCCGTTCTTTTGTAATTCCTCCTGGAAATGTATGACTAAATTGGCAACTATGCATTACCACTCCACTTGTTGAAATGGTGTGTCCGTAAACAGTCTGACACAGTCAGCACTGATTGGACAGTATAGGGATGCGCCCCATTGACACGGGAGATGGTAACACCCAGTTAATTTATTCGTACATATCCAGGAGGCATAACAGAGGAACGACGCAATGCAGAGTTCTAAGAAAAATTGCACCGAAATTGTAGTTTTATAGGAAATGCCAACAGGTGAGCTGACAGGTGCTCAACATCCAAAGTGCAGGGAACCCTTGAATTTAATATCCTGTAAATCTCCCTTGAGCAGCAATCTCCTCCACCAAATGTTTTCTGTAGCTGCAAATAAGATTTGCACAATGATGAGGGGAAATTTTGGACCGTTCCTCCCTGCAAATGAGTTTGTTTATCAATACTTCTTGCATGCATAGTCATTTTTAGGTCATGCCACAGTGTCTCGACAGGATTAGGCTATGTTCACATCTGCGTCAGTTTGTGTCAGTCAGTGCTCCGTTCCATCGGAACGTAACCCTGACGCAGATGTGAACAAAGCCTTAAAAGGTTTTTCCAGGACTTTTATATTGATGGCCTATCCCTAGGATAGGCCATCAATATAAGATAGATGGGGTCCGACTCCCAGCATCCGCGCCGATCAGTTGACAAGAGGCCGAGCTGCTAGTAGTCACCGCAACCGTTTCAGTCTATACCAGGCACTGTGCCGTATACTTGAATGGGACCGGAACTACAATCCCTGGCACAGCCGCCACGAAAGTGTACGGTGCTGTGCCTGTAAAAAATCGTAACATTTGGCTTTCTGTTGCAGGTTTTGCATCCCCATTGAATTCAATGGGGAAAACCCACAAAAGAAAATCAACAAAAACGCAGCATAAATTGACAGGCAGCGGAATTACATTCTACACCGTAGGTCAATTTATTAATGTTTTTTTTTCTTCACTGTGGATATGAGATTTTCTAAATCTCATCCACTTTTCTGCTACTGCAAAACTGCAGCTGCAAAACTTCCGCACACCATTCAGTTGCGGAAATTCTGCATGGTTTACGCTATATGGGAACCTTGCCTTCCCGTCGTAAACAGCTTTCAGATTTTAATTTTAGTGTTTTTCCTGCCCACCTTCCAAAAGCCATAACTTTTTTTTTATTTCCCCGTCGTTATAGTCCTCTGAGGGCTTGATTTTTGCGGGACAAGTTGTAGTTTTTTGTAGCACCATTTATTTAGCCATATAATGTACTAGGAAACGGGCAAAAAATTATTTGTGGGGTAGAAGATGAAAAAAACAGCGACTCCTCCATTGTTTCTTGCGCTTCGTTTTTATGGAATTCACTGTGCAATTAAAACAACATGTTAACTTTATTCTGTGGGTCAATACGATTACGGCGATACCAAATATATATAGTTTTTTCTCAAAATGTTACTACTTTTACAAGTAAAACACGAAGTGTAAATATTTTTATTTTGTGTCGCCAAATTCTGAGAACCATAACTTTTTTTTTTTTCCGTCGATTTTAAGTGGTATGAGGGCTTATTTTTTGTGGGATAAGCTGTAGTTTTTAGTGATACCATTTCGGGCTTCATGCAACGTTTTGATCACTTTTTATTCCATTTTTTTGTGAGATGAGTTTACCAAAAAATAGAGATTCTGTTTTTTTTGTTTTGTTTTTTTTTTACGGCGTACACCGTGCAGGTTCTATAAATGATATATTGTAATAGTTCAGACTTTTATGGATGCGGCGATACCAATTATGTTTAATGTTTATTTTTTTTACTCTTGGGGGGGGGGGGGGGGGAGTGGGAAAAGGTGTGTTTTTTTTTTGTTTTTTTTTTTAACTTTTAAGGGCTTAGTAGGAGCACAAAGATGGCGGACCTGGGGGCCTTCATTAGGCCCCCAGGCAGCCATAGCAACCATCGCCACCCCTCAATTGCATTGCGGGGGGCGCGATGAGCTGCTAGTGGGGGTCGCCCTCTTTCTAACGATTTAAATGCCACGGTCGCTATTGACTGCGGCATTTAACGGGTTAAACAAGCGGGATCGCGCTCATTACTGTGAAGTGTAGGCTGTAACATACAGCCGACACTCGCATTCCGTGAGCCCATTCCATACTTCCCCCTACCCGGTTATGACGTATGGATACACCTTTGAAATAAGGTCTAGTTCACACTGAGGGTTTTTTGGCACTGTTAATGACGCGGAAGCTGCACCAAAAAACGCCCGAAATTGCCTCCCATTGAGTCATTGGAGGTGGAGGCGTTTTTTCCTGCGAGCGGGAAAAAGAAGCGACATGCTGTTTGTTCCCACGTTTCTGCCTCTGACTTCCCATTGAGGCAGCGAAAGCGTTTTTCACTGCGTTTTATGCCCGCAGCGCTTAATGGCCGCGGGAGAAACGCTGCAGAGAAAGTGCAGGCAGGTCAAAATCTGCCTTCAAATTCCTGAAGGATATTTGAGGCAGATTTTTCTGCCTGAAAGAAACTGTGAACATAATTGTTGCATCAATGACTGCAAAGTATCCAGTCCCTGAGGCAGCAAAGCAACTGCAAACCGTGATGCTCCCTCCGCCACACTTCATAGTTTGGGTGAGATTCTGGAAAAATTGTGGCGTTAAGCCGCTATTCCAGGCATAAAACGAAATGCATTCTCGCCTAGGGATGTCACGATTCAAGAATTTGGACTTCGATACCTATACTTCGTTTAGTATTGCGATTTCGATACCAATTCAATACTTTGCCATTTTCTGATGTGAGGCGCGTTGTGTGATGATGAATTTAACCTCCACGTGCCTCACATTAATAGTAATTAACCCCATCATGTTTTTCAGTCATAATGGGTTAATGTGTAAGGTACATGATGGGGTTAATTACTATTAGGGTATGTGCACACACACTAATTACGTCCGTAATTGACGGACGTATTTCGGCCGCAAGTAGTGGACCGAACACCGTGCAGGGAGCCGGGCTCCTAGCATCATACTTATGTATGATGCTAGGAGTCCCTGCCTCTCCGTGGAACTACTGTCCCATACTGAAAACATGATTACAGTACGGGACAGTTGCCCTGCAGAGATGCAGGGACTCCTAGCGTCGTACATAACTATGATGCTAGGAGCCCGGCTCCCTGCACTGTGTTCGGTCCGGGACTTGCGGCCGAAATACGTCCGTCAATTACGGACGTAATTAGTGTGTGTGCACATACCCTTAATGTGAGGCACATGGAGGTTAAATTCATCATCACACCTCGTGCCCCACAATAAGTGATAGAAAGCAGTTTTTATGTTATTTTTTAACAGCGTACACACGCCAATACTGAATGTGTGTATATTTTATGTATTGAGACTTACTTTAATGTTTATTGTAAAAGAGGTGTATGTGTATTTTTGTTTTTTTATTTAACATTACTTTGTTTTTACTTTATTTTTTAAACTTTAATGTACTGGCATATATGTATATTACAGTACATTAGCCTGTGTACTGATTGTACACAGGCAGTTAGGACATACCTAAGTATGCCCTAACAGGAAATATGGTAGGACAGCCCTGGGGTCCTTCAATGGACCCTGGGCTGTCTGCCCATATATGGTATGCCACTCAATCGCGTCACAGGAATTCCCTGTGACACGATCCAAGGGGCATCCCCCCTTCTCATTTTCTCCTGAATTGTGCAGTCAGCTGTGATCGCAGCAATCACGGGAATAGTGGCGGAGATGAGAGGTTTCTCTCATCTCCGCAGCGGGGCTGCGGCTGTGTAATACAGCCATTGCCCCGCTCCTGACAGGAAGTGTGTGTGTGTGTGTGTTTGTGTGTGTGTGTGTGTGTGCGGTCAGCATGAGGTGATGTGGCCGGCGTTGCAGTAATGAGCGGCGGTTCAGGCACTGAAGACAGAACACAAGGATGTTTTGCAGTTTGTCCGCCATGTTCTGTCTTCATTGCCGTTGCTCATTAGTGCAGCGCCGGCCGCATCGCATCATCCTGACGGCGCGCACTTGTCAGGACTCAGGAGCGCAGCAATGACTGTATTACATGGCCGCAGTCCCGCTCCCATACATTCACGTGTTACATTACTGAGCTGTGCGGCCGCACAGCTAAGTATCGAAATACATGAAATAACGGTATTGAACCGTTTGGGGATGCACAGTATCGAAACAGTATCGAAGTTTCCATGCATCGTGCATCCCTAATCTCGCCACTGTGTGAATCTAGCTTGACTGGAATGGGATCTGTGAAAATCCCACCTGATGCTGCTCTAAGGGTATGTTCACACGTAGTCAACCAAAACGTCTGAAAATCCAGAGCTGTTTTCAAGGGAAAACAGACCCTGCTTTTCAGACGTTTTTTACCAACTCGCATTTTTACCAACTCATTTTTTTACCAACTCGTTTTTGGAGCTGTTTTCATTGGAGTCTATGAGAAAACAGCTCCAAAAACGTCTGAAAGAAGTGTCCCGCGTATAATGTATAGAAGTGTCCCGCGTATAATGTATATGTGCCCTGCACTTCTTTTGACGAGGCTGTATTTTTACGCGTCGTCGTTTGACAGCTGTCAAACGACGACGCGTAAATAACAGGTCGTCTGCACAGTACGTCAGCAAACCCATTCAAATGAATGGCCAGATGTTTGCCGACGTATTGTAGCCCTATTTTCAGACGTAAAACGAGGCATAATACGCCTCGTATACGTCTGAAATTTGGCCGTGTGAACATACCCTAATGGAAATAAGACATTCATTTTATTTGTGCTGAGCATTTCTGTGTTTCGGGGAGGCACTGTATAGTAGGACTTATATTAATCCGTGCTATACCGCGCCCCTCTGAACCACATTTTTGCAAAGTCCAAATAAAATGGATGTCTTGGGGCAACAGACAGACAGCGCACATTATTTGACATGTTCCACTATTTCGGCTATTTTTGCTTTGACTTTTGGTCTGTTCGCCTGGTCTTCTGCCCTGGTCCCTGAGAGGTGTCGTGCTTCAAGAAAGGAAGTTACTTATATAATACAAAATAGGTTTGTAATTTCCTAAACTCGCTATTTGTGCATGACCGCATTATTATACGTTCTGGTAATGTTTCCCTGCATAAATAGCGAGGTTTTTTAATACCGTTTATCCCTGTTTTATTCATTTGAATTACCGCAAATGAAGTACTACGCCTTGACTAAAAATACTCCTCAAATGCTAAAAGATGAATGTAGCGCAACCTCTGGTTTATCATTATTTATTACGGTTTTCACTATGTTCTCATGTTTTAATAATATCCCACAATTCTTTGTGTCACTAAGCAGAAAACCGGCATAAAACATGCGTTGCGTGTAAATAGTGCACCAAAAGTGGTAAATGTATCACTTGAATTTGTTTGGTATATATCGAATCCGTGACACTTATGCCAAATCTGTTTTACATTTGTGTTCTGATGTTTTTGACGACACGAATATAGCACCGCAGGTTGCGCCATTCTTGCCGTCAAACTTGTCTGAAAGGTCGACGGAGTCTCTCACTACAAGCGTGAACAACGCCTGAGCTAAACAGTATGGACTCCAGGCTGATACATGTTGTCTACGCTGATACATTGCAGCAAGGACATTTGTGGTGCTAAATAACTGCCCAAAGGGGATGTACGAATGTGGGTCCTGCCATTGTGCAAATATGTATTAAAAACCGACATGTTTACTGATTCCCAACATAAGAAAGAATATACTGGTCCTTGTCAATGAATTAGAATATCATCAAAAAGTTAATTTATTTCAGTAATTCAATTCAAAGAGTGAGACTCCTATATTCTATAGATTCATTACACACAGAGCGATCTATTTCCAGCATTTGTTTCTTGTAATGTTGATGATTATGGGAACAGTTAATGGAAACCCCAAATTTAGTGTCTCAGAAAATGAGAATATTATATAAGCCCAACTTCAAAAATTATTTTTAATACTGAAATGTTGTCCTACTGAAAAGTATGTACAGTATATGCACTCACTACTTGGTCGGGGCTCCTTTTGCATGAATTACTGCATCAATGCAGCGTGGCATGGAGGTGATCAGCCTGTGGCACTGCTGAGGTGTTATCAATGCGGCGTGGCATGGAGACGATCAGCCTGTGGCACTGCTGAGCTGTTATGGAAGCCCAGGTTGCTTGGATCGCGGCCTTCAGCTCGTCTGCATTGTTGGGTCTGGTGTCTCATCTTCCCCTTGACAGTACCCTATAGATTCTGTATAGGGTTTAGGTCAGGTGAGTTTGCTGGCCAATCAGGCGCAGTGATACTGTGGTTATTACACCAGGTATTGGTACATTTGGCAGTGAGGGCAGGTGCCAAGTCCTGCTGGAAAATGAAATCCGCATCTCCATAAAGCTTGTCCGCAGAGGGAAGCATGAAGTGCTCTAAGATTTACTGGTAGACGCTGCGCTGACTCTGGACTTGATATAACACAGTGGACCAACACTGCTGCTGTGTCCAAAGTCCTGTTTTCAGATATAAGTAAATTTTGCATTTCATTTGGAAATGAAGGTCCCAGAGTCTGGAGGAAGAGTGGAGAGGCGTCAATCCAAGTTGCTTGCGGTCCAGTGTGAAGTTTCCACTCTGCATAAAGAGCAGTTCTATCGTTCGCTATGACCTGAATCTGTTAGTACCGCAGACCTGACGGGCTCAGTGTTAGCGGGTCCTGCGTGTCATGTGATAGATTACTGGTGGATCCTGTGTGTCAGAGGCCCCCAGGACCCGCTATCACCGAACCTGTCAGTCCCGTGGACCTGATGGGAACGAAATTTAGCACTACAAACCGCTTCTCTGTATACAGACTACAGAGCGACTGTATCTCAAAAAGTAAAAGCATTTTTAATAAAAACTAATTAGAAAGTTACACCAAACACACTGAGGCTGGGTTCACACACCTATTTATGGACCTCGAATTACGTCCCAAAATACGGCTCCAATGCGCCGGCAAACATCTGCTCATTCATGAAAAACGCCTGCACTTGCCTTTTACGTCTGAAATTCCGGAGCCGTTTTCTCCTGAAAACAGCTCCGTAATTTCAGGCGTATCGGACGTGTACGTGTGACCATACCCTGACCATAGGGCATTTTTTAAAGAAAAAAATAATAATAATTTCAAAGGTTTACATAGAAAGTGTCATCAAATAGGTGATCCTATGTGATGCTTATTCCTTATACAGTCTGAGACGGCGTATTTCATACAGCTGAGACATTTGCACCGTTTTTTCCCAAATTTGATGATGTAATTCCATAGTTTTCCACACGTCCCTGCCCCCGGCATTGCTTTGCCATTGAGCTTTTCACTACAGTATGATGTCCTTGTACAACTCCGTTGTGTTTGGTTTGTAAATTCAGTTTGGAGCGCTTTTTAGCCCGTCTGAGATTTTGTCACATAGAAATCCTCTGTGCAGACTTTAGTCACTGACAGTGCAGCACGGCTCTGGCCGGAAGGTATAGAAGAGGCCTACCATGTTCTTTCAAGGGGCAGGCGCTTCTGGTTTTAGATTAGCCTCTGACATTCCTTGTGAGCACAAGTGACATTGATGTGGCATGAAGGTTTCCTCCAGCACCGAGCTGCCGTGCACAGACTCAGGAAGGCAATGGGGAGAAGAATTTACTTCCAGATGAACAAAGGCCACGATGAGAGCAGTACGCTAAGAGAAAAGTCAGAATCAAAGGAGACATGGTTATTTTTAGAGAAGACAAAAAGTATAAAATCACAATTATTTAAAAGAAAAATAGAAGTATATAATAATTAAATATAAATAATAAAATAATAAATAAAAATAATATATATATATACTGATGGTGTCCCTTTTAAAAAATGATCTTGTAATTTTAGGGATTGAGTCAGAGCCAGTTCCATTTAGATTTAGCATATATATGACCTAGTCCAGGGGTCCGCAAGCTTTGGCTTAGTTTGCTGGCACACTTCCCTCTCCTGGTGTTTAGCGCTGTTGTTTGCTTGGCGGCGCTGAGCGTCGGGAGAGAGCGGCGCTTCATTAGGCTCTTGGCGGCGCTGATCACCAGAACTATATTGTTTGTCGCTGTTCAACTCTTGGCAAGCACACAATGTAGCACTGCTCTCTTTCCTGGTGTGTAGCGTCGCCAAATGAAAAAGTGCTACTCTCTCCTGGTGATCTGGAGAAACCTTCTCTATCTCCAAAAACATCTGTCTGCTGGAAAAGTGGGGGAGGAGGGGGATGCAGCTGAAGTTTCTCATTCTTTCAGTGAAAAAGGGAGGGCAGCAGGGTAAAAACCTGATTGGTCAGAGCACACCGCACATCACACCAGGAGAGCCTGCCCACTTGGCTAACATGGAGAGAGATCTTGTATATTTATCAAAACCAGCAATGGGAAGGAAAGGCCGAAAATGTGCACATATTCAGCTGCTATAAGTAAGCGTTAACCCCTTCGCGCTCAGGTCAGTAATAGTACGTCCTGCTAAGTAGAACGTTCGCGCTCAGGTCAGTACTATTACTGACCTGAGTAAACACGGCGCCATCTTTCCCCGGCGCGTGTCTGAGCTGTGATACCTGCTGTTTCCGACAGCAGGCTATCACAGCTTAGTGTGCAGGGACCGATCGCGGTGGTCCCCGCCGATTAACCCCTTAGAAGCCGCGTTCAATAGCGATCGCGGCTTCTTAGGGGTTAAGCTGCCATCGCCGGCCTGCTACACGATAGCGGGCCGTGATGGCTACTATGGCAACCAGAATCCTAACAATGGACTCTGGCTACGCCATCGACGGAAGCCTAGTGGGTCCCGACAAAATCAGGACCCACTATGCTTGCTGTCAGCGAACAGCTGACAGCTCTAATACACTGCACTACGCATGTAGTGCAGTGTATTAGAATAGCGATCAGAGCCTCCTGCCCTCATGTCCCCTAGTGGGACAAAGTAATAAAAGTGTAAAAAAGTAAAAAAAAGTTGTGTAAAAATAAGAAAATAAAAGATTTAAAAGTAATAAAAGTAAAAGTCCCCCTTTTTCCCTTATCAGTTCTTTATTATTAATAAAAATATATAAATAAACAAATAAACTATACATAATTGGTATCGCCGCGTCCGTAACGACCTGAACTACAAAACGATGTCGTTATTTATCCCGCGCGGTGAACGCCGTAAGAGAAAATAATAATAAACCGTACCACAATCACAATTGTTTGGTCACTTCACCTCCCAAAAAATGGAATAAAAAGAGATCAAAAAGTCGCATGTACCGAAAAATGGTACTGATCGAAACTACAGTTCGTTACGCAAAAAATAAGTCCTCGCACGGCTTTCCTGATGGAAAAATAAAACAGTTATGGCTCTTAGAATAAGGGAACACAAAAAGTAAATTATACTTTACAAAATGTATTTTATTGTGCAAACGCCATAAGACATAAAATAAAACTATAAACATCTGGTATCGCCGTAATCGTATCGCCCCGCAGAATAAAGTGAATATGTCATTTATAGCGCACGGTGAACGCTGTAAAAAAAATTGAATAAAAAACAATAGTAAAATTGCTGTTTTTTTAGTCACCACGCCACCTAAAAATAGAATAAAAACTGATCAAAAAGCCGCATGCACCCCAAGAAAACTACAATGGATTCCTCAAGGGGTCTAGTTTCCAAAAAGGGGTCACTTTTGGGGGGTTTCCACTGTTTTAGCACCACAAGACCTCCTCAAACCGGATATGGTGCCTAATAAATTAAATTAAATTAATTAAATGTCACCTCTACTTTGCTCTAAATTCCTGTGAAACGCCTAAAGGGTTAATAAACTTTTTAAATGCTGTTGTGAATACTTTGAGGGGTCTAGTTTCTGAAATGGGGTGTTTGATAAGGGTGTCTAATATATGGGCCCCTCAAAGCAACTTCAGAACTGAGCTGGAAACTAAAAAATAAAATAAAAATGAGGCAATACTTCGCTTCTTACATTATACTGATAATGAGCCGTGCCCACCCCGAGATGACCCCAGTTTTGACCGTTTGTATAAACGGAGACCCCTATTAGACCGTTTCAGTGCCCGGTTTTCCCAGCATTCACCCCCGAGAAGTGTATTGAAAGGGAGGCTTCAATTCCGCCAGTACCTGCCGGGTAAGAGGGCAAGGTATGGCGTGAAGATGTATAAGCTGTGCGAGAGTGCATCCGGGTATACCTACAAATTTAGGATATATGAAGGGAAGGACACCAGTTCTCAGCCCCCAGAATGCCCCCCCTTACTGGGAGTTAATACAAAAATTGTGTGGGATTTGGTGCACCCACTGCTGGACCAGGGTTACCACCTCTACCTGGATAATTTTTATACCAGCGTCCCACTCTTCAACTGCCTCGCTTCCAGAAGTCCTGCGGCATGCGGCACTGCTAGAAGAAACCTGAGAGGCCTCCCTACGACTCTGCTTGGGCAAACACTCAGAAGGGGTGAGAGCAGGGCAAAATCTAGCAGCAACATATTGTGTGTCAAGTACAAGACCAGGGAGATGCCACACCAGTACCCATGTACCTGTACGAGGTACCAGTACAGGGACCCCCAAACTAGACTGCATCCTGGACTACAATAGGTACATGGGAGGGGTGGACTTGTCAGATCAAGTCCTGAAGCCTTACAGTACTTCTGGAAGCGGGGCCACAGGCATCGTACCAGGGCAACACTTTTTAGGAGAAGTTCCCCAAACTGGCAAGAAGGGAAAAAGTCAAAAGAGGTGCAGAGTCTGCTATAAGAGGGGGATAAGGAAGGACACAATATATCAATGTGACGCGTGTCCCGAAAAACCAGAGCTCTGTATGAAAGAGTGTTTTCAAATTTATCATCCATCCCTTTATTTTTAATTTACCCCAGTTTTACTCGCTCTGATCCACTTCGCACAGCTTACCCCTCCTCATCTTTCCCCTCTGAGCCCTGCTGTGTGCCCAGGCAGCTGATAACAGCCACATGTAGGGTATTGCCGTACCCGGGAGAGCCAACATTACAGTTTATGGGGTGTAGGTCTCCGGTGGCACATGCTGGGCACAATATATCGGACACTGACATGGCATATATATAGAAAATTGCAAATCTCACTCTGCACCAACTGCTGCACATTATCTTTTACACAATACCTGTGGGGTCAAAATGCTCACTACACCTCTAGATGAATTCCTTAAGGGGTGTCGTTTTTAAAACGGGGTCACTTCTCGGGGGTTTCAACTGTACTGATACCTCAGGGGCTTCTGCACACACGACTTAGCACCAGAAAATTCCCAGTAGGCCACATGGTGGTCCTTTCCTTCTGAGCCCTCCCATGGGCCCAAACGGCAGTTTATCACCACAAATAGGGTATTGCCACACTCAGGACAAATTGGGCAACAAAATGCGGTATTTTATTCCTTGTGAAAATAAGAAATTTTGAGCCAAAACTACCTCTTATTGGAAAAAATAAATTTTTTTTTAATTCACAGCCCAATTCAAATAAATTCTGTGAAAAAACTGTGGGGTCTAAATGGTCACAACACCCATAAATAAATTCTTTGAGGGGTGTAGTTTCCAAAATGGGGTGACTTCCATTGCTTTGATACCTTTGGGGCTCTGCAAATGCGACATGGCACCCGAAAACCAATCCAGCAAAATCTGGGCTCCAAAGAACACATAGCGCTCCTTTCCTTCTGAGGCCTCCCATGGGCCCAAACGGCAGTTTATCACCACAAATGGGGTATTGCCGCACTCAGGACAAATTGGGCAACAAATTGGGGTATTTTATTCCTTGTGAAAATAAGAAATTTTGAGCCAAAACTACCTCTTATTGGAAAAAAATTCATTTTTTTGAATTCACAGCCCAATTCAAATAAATTCTGTGAAAAAACTGTGGAGTCTAAATGGTCACAACACCCATAAATGAATTCCTTGAGGGGTGTAGTTTCCAAAATGGGGTCACTTCTGGTGGGTTTCCATTGCTTTGATACCTTTGGGGCTCTGCAAATGCGACATGGCACCCGAAAACCAATCCAGCAAAATCTGTGCTCCAAAGAACACATAGCGCTCCTTTCCTTCTAATACCTCCCATGGGCCCAAACGGCAGTTTATGGCCACAAATAGGGTATTGCCGCACTCAGGACAAATTTGGCAACAAAATGGGGTATTTTATTCGTTGTGAAAATAAGACATTTTGAGCCAAAACTACATCTTATTGGAAAAAAGTTTTTCTTTTTAAATTCACAGCCCAATTCAAATAAGTTCTGTGAAAAAACTGTGGGGTCTAAATGGTCACAACACCCATAAATAAATTCCTTGAGGGGTTTTGTTTCCAAAATGGGGTCACTTTTGGTGGGTTTCCATTGCTTTGATACCTCTGAGGCTCTGCAAATGCGACATGGCACCCGAAAACCAATCCAGTAAAATCTGGACTCCAACAAACACATAGCGCTCCTTTCCTTCTGAGGCCTCCCATGGGCCCAAACAGCAGTTTATCACCACAAATGGGGTATTGCCGCACTCAGGACAAATTGGGCAACAAAATGGGGCATTTTGTTCCCTGTGAAAATAAGAAATTCTGATCAAAAATGACATCTTATTGGAAAAATTGTCATTCTTTTAATTTCACAGCCCAATTCAAATACGCGCTGTGAAAAAACTACGGGGTCAAAATGGTAACAATAACCATAAATTAATTCCTTGAGGGGTGTAGTTTCCAAAATGGGGTCAGTTTTGGGGGATTCCTACTGTTTTGGCACCTCAACACCTCTCCAAACCTGGCATGCTGCCTAAAATATATGCTAATAAAAAAGCACCACCAAAATGCACTAGGTGCTTCTTTGCTTCTGGGGCTTGTGTTTTATTCCACGAGCACACTAGAGCCACATGTGGGACATTTCTAAAAACTGAAGAATCTGGACAATACATATTTAGTAGTGTTTCTCTGGTAAAACCTTCTTTGTTACAGAAAAAAAATAGAATAAAATTGAAATTCAGAAATAAAAACGAAATTTGCAAATTTCACCTCCACTTTGCTTTAATTCCTGTGAAATGCCTGAAGGGTTAAAAAACTTTCTAAATGCTGTTTTGAATACTTTGAGGGGTCTAGTTTTTAAAATGGGGTGCTTTATGGGGGTTTCTAATACATAGGCCCCTCAAAGCCACTTCAGAACTGAACAGGTACCTTAAAAAAAAGGCTTTTGAAATTTTCTTAAAAATATGAGAAATTGCTGTTTATGTTCTAAGCCTTGTAACGTCCAAGAAAAATAAAATAATGTTCTAAAAACGATGCCAATCTAAAGTAGACATATGGGAAATGTGAACTAGTGACTATTGTGGGTGGTATAACCGTCTGTTTTTCAAGCAGATGCATTTAAATTCTGAAAAATGCTATTTTTTCTAAATTTTCTCTAAATTTTGCAATTTTTCTCAAATAAAGACTGAATATATCGACCAAATTTTACCACTAACATGAAGGCCAAAGTGTCACGAGAAAACAATCTCGGAATCGCTTGGATAGGTTTAAGCATTCCGACGTTATTACCACATAAAGTGAAATATGTCAGATTTGAAAAATGGGCTCTGAGCCTTAAGGCCCAAACTAGGCTGCGTCCTTAAGGGGTTAAGCTGCCCGGGATCCCCTGACAATCTAATGTAGCAGTCTGCAACCTGTGTTGTGCAACTCCTGGCTATCACTGCATGTTTTTCTCACAACAACTCCAGACCCCCAGGTTTAATGCCGAGGGGGACATCCTAACCGTCGGTCTCCCAGCATAACTATGCAGATTTACCATTAAGACAGTAGCTGGGTAAAGGGAGTTGGGATCGATCACTAGAAAAATTTGCCCCATGGTGTCCTGGGAAAGCTAAGTAACAACCACTGTAAGGATATGTTCACACGCTGTGTTTTTAGGCGTATTTTGGGCATAAACGTTCCGAAATACGCTTGAAAAAGCGGTAGCTAAACGCCTACAAACATCTGCCTATTGAATTCAATGGAAAAAGTGTTTCGTTCATACGGGGCGTTTTTTTACGCCACCGTTTTAAAAGACTGTGCGTAAAAAGGAGCATGTCACTTCTTGAGCCATTTTTGGAGCTGTTTTTCATTGTGTCAATGGAAAAAACGCTCCCAAAATATCTAGAAAAAAACGCCTCAAAAAATGTTTTCGGCTTCATAAACGGCTAAAAATCAGAGGCTGTTTTCTCTGAAAACAGATCAGTTGTTTTCAGCCGTTTTTGACTCGGCGTGTGAACATACCCGAAGACTTTTGGAACCTTTAGGGTATGTGCACACGATGAGAGGCTTTTACGGCTGAAATGACAGACTGTTTTCAGGAGAAAACAGCTGCCTCGTTTCAGCCGTAAAAGCTCCTCCTCGTATTATGCGAGGCGTCTGTGACGCTCGTAAATCTTGAGCTGCTCTTCATTGAGTTCAATGAAGAACGGCTCAAATTATGTTGCAAAGAAGTGTCCCTCACTTCTTTGCCGAGGCAGTCAATTTACGCGTCGTCGTTTGACGACACGTAAATTACAGGTCGTCTGCACAATACGTCGGCAAACCCATTCAAATGAATGGGCAGATGTTTGCCGACGTATTGTAGCCCTATTTTCAGGCGTAAATCGAGGCATAATACGCCTCGTTTACGCCTGAAAATAGGTCGTGTGAACCCAGCCTAATTATGTCTTAGGCGGGATTCACACGACAGGGTTTCCCGGCCGGGTGCCGGCCGTTCATAAATCGGCCGGCACCCGGCTGCATTAGGAATAATAGACCCCTAATGGGGCTATTCACACGACCGATTTTTTGACGGCCGGGAAAACCGGCCGTCAAAAAATAGAACATGCTCTGTTTTCGGCCGGGCGCCCGGCTCCCATAGAAATCTATGGGGCCGGGTAATACACGGCCATCACCGGAATGTGTCCCGAGTGATGGCCGGGTCTACCGTCGCTCGCGCACTCTCTCTCCTCCTCACAGTGCAGAGTGCATGTGAGGAGGAGGAGGGTCTTTTATTGCTCGCTGTAGGAGTCTGAATCCCCAATCCCTGGCCGGGGATTGGGGATTCCGCTACAGGAGAAGTGCGTGACTACACTGTCCATATATGGACACATCGAAGTCACTCACTTCTGCAGCGGAATCCCCGACTCTATGGCCGGGGATTCCGCTACAGGGGAAGTGAGTGACTACACTGTCCATATATGGACACCGTGACGTCACTCACTTCTGAAGCGGAATTCCTCTTCAGGAATATGGACATTGAAGTCAGTGACTTCTCCTGGAAGGGGGGGGGGGGATGGGTGCAACCTACAGGGGGCTGTGTGGCATCACCTGCAGGGGGCTGTGTGGCATCGCCTGCAGGGGGCTGTGTGGCATCGCCTACAGGGGGCTGTGTGGCATCGCCTACAGGGGGCTGTGTGGGTGGCATCGCCTACAGGGGGCTGTGTGGGTGGCATCGCCTACAGGGGGCTGTGTGGGTGGCATCGCCTACAGGGGGCTGTGTGGGTGGCATCGCCTACAGGGGGCTGTGTGGGTGGCATCGCCTACAGGGGGCTGTGTGGGTGGCATCGCCTACAGGGGGCTGTGTGGGTGGCATCGCCTACAGGGGGCTGTGTGGGTGGCATCGCCTACAGGGGGCTGTGTGGGTGGCATCGCCTACAGGGGGCTGTGTGGGTGGCATCGCCTACAGGGGGCTGTGTGGGTGGCATCGCCTACAGGGGGCTGTGTGGGTGGCATCGCCTACAGGGGGCTGTGTGGGTGGCATCGCCTACAGGGGGCTGTGTGGGTGGCATCGCCTGCAGGGGGCTGTGTGGGTGGCATCGCCTGCAGGGGGCTGTGTGGGTGGCATCGCCTGCAGGGGGCTGTGTGGGTGGCATCGCCTGCAGGGGGCTGTGTGGGTGGCATCGCCTGCAGGGGGCTGTGTGGGTGGCATCGCCTGCAGGGGGCTGTGTGGGTGGCATCGCCTGCAGGGGGCTGTGTGGGTGGCATCGCCTGCAGGGGGCTGTGTGGGTGGCATCGCCTGCAGGGGGCTGTGTGGCATTATCTACAAAGGGCTGTGTGTGGCAACAAATTTAAATGAAATTCATCCGATTTTAAAACGGACAGGGAAAAAAACGGATGCAAATCGGGTCCAAATCGGCCGGTAAAAACGGCAACTCGGAACGGAATCGGAACGGATGCAAACCGGCCGGGAAAATCGGCCGATTTTCCCGGCCGACACTCGGACCCTGTCGTGTGAATGAGGCCTTACCCCAGCTTTCCCAGGTTTTTTAACATCTTTGAAAAACCCAACGACTCAAATTTACTGGAAATAATTTTTATTTTTTTTCTCAATAACACCTGTCAGATCTTTTGACATGTCTAGTTATTTCATAAGGTTTTAGAGAAAAAAAAAAGTGTGCCGTTCCTTTATTATTCCTCCTGGAAATGTGAATAAATTGGCAACTAGGGGTTATTATTCCACTTGTCATTGGGGTGTGAACACACCCTCCTAAGAAGGGGAAGGGTAATGCCCGATAGTCAATTTAATCATACATTTCCAGGAGGAATAACAGAGGAACGGCACAATTTTTCTTTCATTGGTAATACAAATATTTACAAAAAGAACATGGAAACCGGACCTCTTAAATTTTTTTTAGTGCATACTCCTAAATCTTGAAATGCCTTTAAAAGCTTTCACTTCATTCACGAGATGTTGTATTACCAGGCACTAACTCACTCCACTCTTAAGACTGTCTGTAATATTGATTTTCTTATGCTGTTAAATATATATATTTTATAGCACACTGCAACTGTAGGCAGTCACGAAAATCCCCATCCGCCATGAATTCTGCAGTAATATTCAGTGTTCTGCGTCTGTGTGGAAACTGCAAAACCTCTGAGTTTCGCCCCATTGATCTCTGTACCTGCAGACGTTATCACTCGCGTTGTCTGTTTTGCAACAAGTCTATTATCGTGTTAGAAATGCATTTGCATAAGTAAACAGACAGTGACTGGCCTGACAAGTATGGCTCCTGTCACCTCTGCCTTTTATAAGGCTACATTCACACAAGCGTATTAGACTCGCGCGTGAATCTGATCCGTGTGTGCGTTGCGTTATGTATCAGTGGGGTTTGGGAGTGTCATGCATTATTCACGCACTTGCAAAGCACGTCGGTTTTTTTTAATTTCTTTTTTAAAAATGTACAAATTATTTTTAATTGAATTGATGCGCAAATCCCGCACCGCACATGGATGTGCATCCGTGTGCGGTGCGTGGTTTTCACGCGCCCATTGACTTCAATGGGTGCATAAGTGCGTGAAAACGCACCAATATAGGACATGCAGTGAGTTTCACTCCATGGACTCTCGCTGCGTGAAAATTCCTGCATGTGTGAACAGCCCCATTGAAATGGGTCCTTGTGCTTCGCATGATTTCCATGCGCAGCACGCGGACGTTGTTCGTGTTCGTCTGAATGAGCCCTTAGTCTGTAGGGGTTTTCGATTGTAGGTTCTCAATTACAACACGTATGGTGGGATTCAGGGGAAGAGACATCACAGGCAAGGAATCCTTTACTGTCTACCTCTGTTCTCGCGTAGTCCTTCTATGCTTCATTTTTAGTGCGAGGTACCTAATGCTATGTATTGTTTATAGTAGAGAGAACTTCTGATGTATGGAAACTGTAGTCTGTCTGACATCTCCCACTGGCGATAATGCCCGATCACTGGGGATCCCAGAAGTAGGACCCCTGGCAGCCAGCCCGTTGTCTTGGAATCTACCTCCTAGAGAAACGGGTTGTCCTAGGTGAACAATTCCTTTAAGAATCTAATGCTTAAAGAGGCTCTGTCACCAGATTATAAGTGCCCTATATCCTACATAATCGGATTGGCGCTGTAATGTAGAGAACAGCAGTGGTTTTTATTTTGAAAAACGATCATTTTTGAGCAAGTTATGAGCAATTTTAGATTTATGCTAATTAGTTTCTTAATAGACAAATGGGCGTGTTTTTACTTTTTACCAACTGGGCATTGTACAGAGGAGTGTATGACGCTGACCAATCCGTGACCAATCAGCGTCATACACTTCTCATTGTTCCAGCCCAGGAAGGTGTCCGTGACATAGAGACTTGCTGAAAAAAATAGAACCTGTCCTAATTTATTTATTTTATGGACCGTGCTCCCATACTTTATAATGGGAGCACGGCCCGTAAATACGGCCGGCTGTCTGTGCCCGTAATTAAGGCCACATGGCCCCTAAGGCCCTATGCACACGGCCATATTTGAATCTATCCTTAAATAAAGTCCGTATTGCATCTGTATATATGGATCCATGAAAAAAAAAAAGGGGGGGCTGCAAATTATGTCACAAACATGTTGCATAGCAACGCTTCCGTAAATACAGACTGTTTACGGATCCACATCCGTAGCTGTCCATATTTGCAGAAGCGCCCATAGGCTTCTCTGTAAGGCCTCATGCACACGACCGTATTTTTGTCCACCCGTAAATACGGGTCCTTGGTCACACGTATTCCACCCGTATTGCACCCGTATTTACGGGCACGTTTTTGGCTGCAAAATTGCACTGCACTAATCGGCAGCCCTTCTCTCTATCAGTGCAGGATGGAGAGAAGGGGCAGCCCTTTCCGTAATAAAAGTAAAAAATTCATACTTACCCGGCCGTTGTATTGGTGAGGCGTCCCTCTCCTGACATCCAGTCCGACCTCCCTGGATGACGCGGCAGTCCATGTGACCGCTGCAGCCTGTGATTGGCTGCAGCGGTCACATGGGCTGATGGGCTGTAACGTCATCCCAGGAGGCTGGACTGGAGGAAGAAGCAGGGAGTTCTGGGTAAGTATGAACGTCCTTTTTTTTTTTTTTTTTTTTTTTTTTACAGCTTTATTTATATTCTGATCGGTAGCCACTGTCCAGGGTGCTGAAACAGTTACTGCCGGGCGTTTATCTCTTTCAGCACCCTGGACAGTGACTATTTACTGAGGTCACCTAGCAACGCTCCTGTAATTACGGGTGCACACACGTAGTCACCCGTAATTACGGGAGCCCCATAGACTTCTATGGGCTGCCTGTGCCGTAATTACGGCCTGAAATAGGACATGTTCTATCTTTTTCAACGGCACGGGCACCTTCCCGTAAGCATACGGGGAGGTACCCGTGGCCAATAGAAGTCTATGGGCCCGTAATTACGGCCCATAATTTACGGGAGTTTTTACGGTCATGTGCATGGGGCCTTAGTCTGTGCCGTAATTACGGACAAGAATAGGACAGGTTCTATAATTTTTTTCAGCATGAACACCGATCAGTAAAAATACTGAATGGTGTCCGTGGCCAATAGAAATGAATGGCTCCGTAATTACAGGCAGTAATTACGGATGAAATATACGGTCAGGTGCATGGGGCCTTGGGAGCTGAATTTCTCGCCACAAGCAATGTTTTTAGGGGAGGATGCCTCTCTAATATGGCACGCGATGGAACATGCTGCCATTTTTTTTGCACGTGCTCTAAAAATTATCTCCACTCAGTCTTTAGTTTCCAGTCATGTTACATTCCAAATGATATTGCAGTTCTACGTTGATTTCAGCTGCCGAATTATCAGACTTTCTGAATTATCAGATGCTGGAAAAAAGGAATTTGACCAAAATGATATTAATTGTTCATAAATATCGGTCATTATTAAGTTGATGAATGTCACCAAATATGAGCCACTTGTAGAGTGCACTTTGGGTTCTGCATTGGGTTTGTTAGACTGCTGGGATAAGAACCTGTTGATTTTCAGTACGTCCTCTCCTGTCTAATCCTCCGTCTACAAGCTCTTTGTTATATTACAGTTGCCATATTTTCCACCATTTGTCTAATCTACCTAAACCGTTAATCTTTTTGTTTATTTCTCCGGGAATGTCCGTCCTGTTCCAGATGTTCATGTCATCCACAGCATAAAGTTACGCGTTCTATCCTGTGTATTTATAGTATGGCGGCCATAAACGTAATCTACACTGGTAGGAATAAGGGACAGAATATTTTTTTCCCACGTTCCATCGTGTGATTTTCTCCGAGCAGGACTTTTCCTTCCTCTCCCTGTTCCTGAAAACGAAATGAAAATATGTAGAGCTGACTAGGGTTATCGCGAGCTTGTGCTGGCTTTCTTTGTATGTTGGGGTCAACCGTATGTAGGGACCCCAAATAATTAATTTTTTGTTGGGAGCAGCTTAAATATCGGTATAATGGCAGTGCTAATATTCTGATATATGTTAAATACATCGGATTTCATTGTGAAAAATCCGCAGCGTAATACAGTAGCAGCAGAGTGGATGAGATTTGAACATATCTCGTCCACACACTGCATAAAAAAAGCCGCCGAAATACCAGACATAAATTGACCTACGGTACGTTTTTTTTTTTTAACTCTCAGCATGTCAATTTATTTTGCGGAAACTCGGGTTTTCTTCATTTAATCCAATGGGGAGGTAAAACCCGCGACAAATAGATGTTGCAATTTTTGTGGCGGAAAAGCTGCGACAAAAAGGTTACCCAAATCTCTCTGCGTCCAGCCCGGTCTCCAGGGATGATGTTTGATCCCATGCGACTGCTTCAGCGGTCACACGGGATGAAGTGTCATCCCAGGAAGCTGGCCTGCAGGACGTAAGACGGAAGCGTTGCCACGGCTATGGGCAAGTATAGTTTTGCAGTATTGGGAAGTTATGCGCATCCGCAAATCGATATTTAGATTAGGTCTCCATAGGTTTAAGCAATTGTTTTCCCTTTATGCATATGACTATATGAGGCTGGGCTGTTATGACGCCCCTCTCCCTTTTATGCTGAGAAAAGCTCTGGATGACAGGGACATGTTTTTGGTTAGCAAGAAAGTGAGTTTGAACAATTTCCTGATCTCCTTTAAGTCACCGTTGTGTTTCGGCGGAGTATCGAAAACTTGCTATATGGAGGTAGACTCCTCCAATAAGTTACATGGGACTGCCATATACTTTTCTAGATTCAAGTTGGAATATTGGCTTGTTTTATCATTTAAGGCCTTGTTCACATCAGCGTTGGGTTCTGTTAGACCTTTCTGTCAGGGGAACCCATGAACGGAAAGCCAAACAGAAACCATAGCTTCCGTTGGCATCACCATTGATTTTAATAGTAATGCTTCCATTTGTCTTCCGTAAGGTTTCCATATTTTTAGCGGAGTTGACTGCGCTATTGCTTCTACTGAAAAAAAAACGGAAACCTTACAAAACAGAGATAACTATCTCGGACATCTAGAAATTGATGCCTCCCATCGTCTCGCAATAAATCAATAATATGTAGGGTAATACGCAGCCGCTTACCATTTCAGATAAATGCCGAATTTAGGTTTGTTATAACCGCATGTTTTCAATAGCAATGCGTGGGTTTTTTCACAAGATGGCAGCTCTCCAAGAAGGAGAGGCGGCGGGTGAGACCAAATGCGTGGCTCTGATATTATGTGAATCCGCAGAGGGTATTTCAGGGTGTAAAGTGTTTCAGATTTTCCCAATTTGTAACTGGTTTAATAATTATACCCAAGCGAGGCAGCAAATTCAGTGGGCGCGAGTCACTGCCTCCCCGTGGGAATACTGTCCCGTACTGAAAACATGTTTCAGTACCGGACCATAGTCCAGCGGGGAGACAGGGACACCTAGCGTCATACAGAACTATAATGCTAGGAGCCCGGCTCCCTGAACTGTGTTCGGTCCAGGGAATGCGGCCGACATGCGGTCCGTATATTATGGAAAGAACACGGTCATCTGCATGAGGCCTTAGACAGTAACATAATTACATGATTGGCAGAGGGCAGCCTTGGCTTCCCGTCCACTTCACCATAACATCTGCATATACGTTTATGTCCTCAATGTGATGGGCTCAGGGGCTCCAATGCTATATCAAAACTCCCAGTAAAATAAGTCACATGGACAGAAACAAAAATGATAGTTGTCAAACGTTGTGTTTTTGGCTAGTATTCGCATTCATTCAGCATTGGTATCCTAGTTATTAGGATTTATTTTTTCGCGTCAGTTTAGGGAGCAGCAGGCTGGCCTGACGTGGTCCCCCGACGTGCCAACACTTGGGCAACATGCACACGACCGCTGGTATTTTGCGGTCCGTAAACAACTAATCCGTTGTCCGTTTTTTTGCTATCAGTGTGTCCTCCACATCCGTTACATATGTTCCATAGTTTTGACTTGAATGGGCAAGACCGAGCTGCAAACATGGACAGGGATAGGAACAACGGCTAGCACACGGACATAAAATAACGGTCGTATGCATGGGGGCCTTACAGGCAACTCCCTCTCAGACACCTGCAATTTAAACGTTATTGCGAAATCGCATTGGCCGCACAGGCCCAACAAGTTCTCAGCTAGCAACTGGACCCAAGGGCCATCCTGGGCCCAATGACCTGTTGTCCGGGATCCTGCTTCTTTGTGAAATTGTGCTATGAAAATGAAGCTGGTTTTGCTACATTTCTTTTTCTTTTTTTCGTGTTCTAGCAAAGCATTTCTTATGCATGTATATAGTGATTCCAAAACCCAAATTTTTTTTCCACACCAGAGATCCTCTGCTCCCAGTCCTACACTAGCTTAGTGTAGAAATTATCTTCTTTCTGAGATTTTTTGATTGCTTTGCCAAGCATCTCTGAGGAGGCTGAAATTTCTTTGCCATACAGACTGTAAGGTAACATTCACACGAGGAAATCAGATTCACGCTCGTGAATTGATGCGCAAATCACGCACCGCACACGGATGTGCCTCCGTGTTCGGTGCATGGTTTTCACGCACCTATTGACTTAAATGGGCGCGTAGGTGTGTGAAAACGCACCAATTTAGGACATGCAGTGAGTTTCACGCAGCGGACTCTCGCTGCTTGAAAACTCCTGCATTTGTGAACGGCCCCATTGAAATCAATGGGTCGGTGTTCTGCGCGTGATTTCCATGCGCAGCGCACAGACGTTGTTCACGCTCGTGTGAATGGACCCTAAAAAGGACAAGTCTATCTTTAACGATAACGTCCATAATGTCTCATGACAGATGTCACGCATAGAAATGAATGGGATGACTAATGGAAAAAAATGACTGCCGAAAGACCTATGGATTTCAATATACAGAAAAACACTCACCACTGAAGTGTGTGGGCCAATGGATGGAAAAATCAATGTGACCGAAGTCAACTTCTGTCATCCTATGCATCGGTCCTTTTTGTCAATTGTTATCCATTCCACCATGGAATAGATGACAAACAGGTCATATACGAGGAAAATATACCTTTTAGGATACATACAAACGTGACGGAAAAAATCTGCATGTATTACATGCTGGTTTTGATGCGGGTTTGCAGCGTATTTTATCCATAGGGGAAATATTTGAAAATTCCGCAAATTAGGCTTGGTGCAGATTTGAAATGCCATGATCTTTTTCTCTACATATGGATGGGCTTTTTTAAAGCTCCATTCACGTGCATTGTACAGTAATGCGAATTATCTGCGCGGAATTTGCACCGCAAATCTGTAACACATCCACCACGTCTAAGTGTGGCCTTGTGGCAGCCAGAATAATGACCAGTAGAAGTAATTTACCGTAATGATATATTATTGACTTGGACCATAAATAGTCGGTAATGTATGTCCTATGTTTAAACATCCAGCTGTGGGAAAAAATTTGTTCTTCAGAAACGATCTACTTAACATTACAAGTTCTCTAAATTCCGCGGAAACATCTCTCTTTTCGAACACTTGGGGCTTTGCCTGGCATGCTTAACCTCAAGAGTTCATATCCCTTAGAACGCTAGCTGCATGATGTCATCCTATTCCGCATGATGTAACTTTTATTTTATTACAGTCTCTGCAGCCAAGAGCCCTGTAATATCTTGGCCGGCCTAGCCTGAGCTCATCTGCGTGCTGAAGAAATGTCTTGTGAATCATCGCCGTTCATGATCGGTTCAGTGTACACAGATCAGGACGGCTGAGAAGGGGCATTTACTAATTACATGTTGACTGTATAACCCTGAGACCCTACAATTTATGAATTACATGCTATGGTCTCCTGAAGACGGCCATGTGATTAAATACACAGATCCCACGGTATCGCCACCATTAACATTGACAGACGTTACACCCTAGATCTAGTTCTGTGGCATTTTTAGCATTGTTGTGTTAAATAAACCTAATAATAGGGTGTATCTTGGACACTGGAACATATGGATCTGTTCTCTTGCTTTCAGGAATATACAGTTGTATTTGGAGTATAGACTGGCACGTTTTGTCTCTGCTCCTGAATATTACACCGCATTACCCATCACCAATGGTGTGCAAAGATAAAATTTAGGCCCCTTTACAGCTGCTGCTTGACACCATCACACTCCTAATCACCTGTGACAGGAAGTTCCCTTTTTATTCTTAATGTTGTAGTACTTGTAGAGACCACATCACTGTACAGGTTCTCACCACCCATTAACATGGGGACGAGCCCAGTTTGCAACGAGATTCTTAGCACCCACATGAGCTGCATCTAGTAATTACATCCTTGGTTTTTAACTAACTTATTTGTCCCTGTGTTGAAAAGTTATACCATCTAAATTATGTTCCTAAAATGTTTTAGTATCAATTCCAATCAAGTTTTCAAGATCTCATACATCAGAATACCGCCTCCCGTTCGTTTCAATAGGAGTCGGATGCTGCTTATTCCCGCTAGCTGTTTTTTTTTTTTCAGCTAGCGGGGTAATAAAAGTGTCCTGCCCGATCTTCGAGTGGATTCCGCTAGGTAGAAACTCCCATTAAAATCAATGGGAGCAGAAATAATTTTGCGGCGGGACCCGCACACGCAAAATCCGCCATGTGAATTGTTCCTTTAGTTGTCAGTGAGTGAAATATTTTTGTTTGTATCCTGAGGCTAAAAACTATTCATGATCATGTCCTAATGATACAAAGCAGAGCTCGTTACAGTGTATCACAGCTCTTTTATAGAATGAGCTGTAAATCCTGTTTCAGCTGGGCATGATCACGACCGGTTTTCAGCTTTTGGATATAAACAAGACTATTACTATTCACGGACAACAAGCAGAGATCTTTTGCAGGTTCTTGAAAGTAGGTACGTCTGTACACATTAAAGTGGTTTTCCCGTGTGTCCTCTTACCTCCATATAATGGTTGTCGCTGTCTGCAACTTTCTGGTTCTCTTCTCGGTTATTTGGCGGTTCTCCACCTTAATTGACCGTTTAGGCCAGCGGTGATGTGCTGATGTCATCTCACCGATGGCCTGAATGTGTTCGTTCCCAACGGTCCCAAACATATTTTTTTTTCTATTGGAAATACTAATACTAATAACAACCAAGTATATCTCTAAGACTAGACTAGACTCATCCCCAAATCCTGGAACGGATGGTCGTAAAAATGGAGTGTTCTTTACGACTATCCAGTCCAGGTTTTGGAGAAGAGTCTGGTTATGTATATACATGGTTGTTATATCTATACTCATCCCATGCTTTGTACTATATGATCAGTTTAGTTTATTGTTTTATTTTCATTATTTTATTCTATATGTTTCGTATTTGCATTACGTCCTAGAGGGATACAATAGTGTCCTCTATGTAACACTTCTACATAGCACATGTACCAGCGGCTCCATCTAATCCTTATAAGATTTTTTTATTTTATTTGTGTAAAAATTATCCTGAACCCCCTAATAGCGAAATGGTTAATGGATGTAACTTAAAGGGGCATTCCCACATCAGACATTTATGGAATATGCCATAACGTGCGCGGCCTCCTCTCCGTTTATTCACCAGGCCGGACAGACGCCTGGTGACCTTCGTTGTCGCGATAGATGTGTTGGATATTCCATAAATGTCTAAGGTAGAAATATCTCTGTAATAACGATTTGGCATTCAAGATGACATAAACAGTGTCACTATATACTTATTTGAACATACACTATAGCTCTTTGTTTGGGGTTGGTCAGAATGCATTCATGCAAATGCTCGGTAGCCGACGCATGTGCGATCACATAGAATAATGGATATACCATGTATCTGCCCCAGTTACATAAAAAGCAATCCATCAGAGAGCACGGTCACGCACGGCGCTCATGCACTAATCCCTCCAGCTTGTTCACTGCAGACGCTGCAATTCCCTGTTTATAGTGTGATTTATTCTAACAAGTTAATCTATAAGTGATGACATATGTGAATCACTCTGCCTAGGAGCACTATATGGCGGCGTTTCTGTAAGTTTCCGTCCACAGCTTACTGCTCTACCATTATTTACTATACTGAATAGAGATTACACTCTTCATGGATGGGGGCATGTCTAAAATGAAGCAATGTCTGACAGGATTTCAGCGGAATATAATGTGCTTTGTTTTATCCTATGGTTTATAACTCATTCTGTAGGGAAACTATGGTATACAATGTGATATTTAGTATGGAGCCTTAGGCCTGATTCACACGAACGTGTTAAACGTCTTGTGGGACGGCCGTCCCACGGACTTATGTAATTCAATGTGGCCGTTCACACAGCCATTGTTTCAAGGGTCCGTGGGAAAATAGGACATGTCCTATCTTTTCACGCATCCTGCATCCCTCCATAGATTCATCTATGGGGGATGCGTGACATCGTGTCCCGCAGCACTAAGCACGGATGCACGTCCAAGATGCACAGCGCTCATGTGAATCAGGCCTTAGGGAGACTCCCCAAAGAAAAATTCTAGAGCTACGATGCTTGACAAGAAGCGAGATGGATACGTTCAGGCCGTTGCCTGGTAACCGGTAAAGCGGGCAGTGGAAGGCACTAGCGCAGGTTCATGCTCTTGTGGAGGTCTAGCATAGTCATTCACATTCACTAGCGGGGCATGTAACGTATATTTATACCCACTAAAGGGAACTAGCTGGGGACATTCTGAAACCCCGGCAGGGAGACACAGTTGTGTCTAGACCGGCAAAACCCCCAACACACATTAAACTCGGGAAGATGGTCTGGAGTGAGCGCTGATCTGGACTGCACTGCAGCATTGGATTGGGATTACTTGGGCCAACCAGAGGAAGTTATTATGAGTGCCCACCGGCCCTCTATGCAAAATATGTGCACGTCCACCCTTTAATTACATCGTAAACCTTGTTATTATTGCAAATACAGGACAATTCGCCAGTAAGCTCATATAGGTGATTTGTGAAACAACCCATAAGTGTTAGACTCGAAGGGCAAGTTATTGGCTCCAAAGTCATCCTCTAGTGCTCTGGTGGGCCAGTCCAGCCCTGCTGTAGTGGGATGGGTGTTTGTTCATATGCTCTTGCTGCATACTCCTCAATACAGTTCCTACTCATAGATGCTCAAATCCTCAATGGATGGATGTAATATGTCCCATCTTTATATTATACAACGTTACATACCTGTCAAGCTAATGAATTGACTAATAAAGTACAAAACCAAGATCTGGCGGTATAAAATTTGGCCACAACCTTTATTACAGGTATAACAAACCAAATGTATGACTAAATATAAACCAAGAATAAGATACTCCGCTAAACCATAAGCTTAAGCCAAACCGTCACCATATGTCCACTCGTTTTTAAAGAGCCGTGACCGTACAAATACATGACAATATGGGAGGGAGGATGGGGCAAAGACCCCACCACGCTGACTCTTATAAAGCCCAGCCACCCTGACAGTATGTTATTGGTTTATTTAATAAACATTGTCACCATGCCAGGGGAAAAGGCTTCCCCTAAAACAGTGGTGACAGTGCTCCACATCTGGCCCAATGACAGCTGTCACTATGCAGCTGAGGAATTTACCCAGCAACTTGGTGAAAAACTCCTGCCGAAATACCTCATGAGATTATCCACATCATGGTCTCTCTCCTGAGTCCCCTTCCTGAGGGTCCAGGAATGTAAAGGGCTGTCTCTACCCTGGTGTCTGCCTAGGCAGCTGTGAAATCCCCGAGGACGTCTTGGGGGATGCGTCAGCAGCTGCATAGGCAGACACCAGGGCACAGACGGGTCAACCTAAGGCTATGTTCACACAGTTTTTTTTTACAAGTTTTTGGACGCGGGAACCGCGCCACAAAACTCGTCAAAAACATCCGAAAATGCCTCCCATTGATCTCAATGGGAGGCGGAGGCGTCTTTTTCCCGCGAGATATATTGTTTTCTATGGTCCCGTTGCTGGATTAAAGGAAGTGTACTGTATAAAATAGTAATGTGATTTCTAAGGCCTCATGCCCACTTCAGTTTTTTCCGTAAGGGTGCTATCCGTTTTTTCAACAGCACCCTGACACGTTCATTTCAATGGGGCCATGCACACCGTTGTTTTAACCGAACCGTGCGACCGTTCCGTCAAAAGTAATGCAGGTCCTACTCCTGCCCGTTTTTGACGGAACAGTCTCTGCCTTTTCATTGAATTTGGTCCGTGAAACAACAGACTGCACACGGAAGCCATTCGTGTGCGGCCCGTGCTTGACGGAACAGTCATTAGCGGCCGTACAACGGCCGATGGAACTGTGCATGAGGCCTTACTGGTGGGTCTCTAATGTTTTGTAAAGAATGAGCACTACTGTTGTGCAGTATTTGAAGAGCTAAAGGGTAACTAAACTTTTAAAACGTTTGACATGTTATAGTGACGAAGTTGTGATCTGTGGGGGGGTCTGAGCACTGAGACTCCCAATGATTGCTAAAACGAACGCTGCGTCACGTCATTTCTGATCGGCTTTCCTCAGAGCGTTGTACGGGCTCAATAGAAAGTCTGAGTTCATACACCGCTCGCTCTGCTTTCCGAGAAAAGCCGATCAGGAACTAAGTGACACAGCGCTCACCCGGCTGCTTCGTTCTAGCTATCGGAGGGGATCTCAGTACTTGGACCTCCACCGAGCAAAACTTCTGACCTGTCACTATGACATGACAAAAGTTTTTTTAAAAGTTTAGTCACCCTTTTATTAGTTGCATATGGATTGTTTTTGGAGTGGGCCATGCAGGTTACTGAACTGACCACAGTCTGCACCCAGAGGGCTTGACATTGTGAAATCTAAAGTTGGTGGACGGTGCCCGTGTTATCCCAGCGCCTGATATTTTTTTCATATAATTAGAGTAATTTCATGCTAAATTTAAACTTGAAGATCCAAATCATTCATAGAAAGTTTATCTGCTGCCACTTAGTGCCGTTTTATAATAATCCACAAATTTAGTTTTTTCAATGAATGGCCATGGTTTTCCATATAGGTTTGTGATAATTGGTCATTTGGGCCACTGTAACCTTTCCCATAGGAATAGTCACGGAGCGTTCGTAGAAATGTCACAGGTTATGCAAAGTTACAGTCCTTTCCTGTTGCTCCTTCTCTACTGTTTTTGTGTCAGTCCTCACTGTAGTTTTTGCATTGTATTCGAGGCTCTACAACCGAGCATAGTATTTTGGAAACCCGTATTTGTCTTCGAGGAAACAAATATTAATTTTTATGAATTTTATATTTTTATAGTATTTTTTTCGACTCTTTGTACTAAAGTTTGAATGACACAGTAGCGAAGCTCCGGGCTGATATTTTTCTCATATCCTGTTCTTTCTGCAGATGTGGAGATCTTGTATAAAGACTGGAGGATATCTTCTTGTTTCTTCATTTATAAGTGGATGATATTAATGATGGTGCTGATAACGCTATCCAGCTTGCGGCTCTGTCCTTGTCACTTGTCTATTATTAAACCGCAAGTCCTGTGATCAAAAACACTGTCCGGGTCTACTGGCAATTCACATGGTTGTGTGCTATTTTAGAGATTTTACTTTTATTTTAAAGGGGAATTACACTTTTAACGCTAAGCACCTAGACTAGACACCTTAGAAGTGTATTGCCAGTCCGTTCTTTAAGATGATCTCATGGGGACCATGTCTGAAGCTGTATCTGCATTTGTTTACATCGCCATGTCCATGTATGCAGCTCTTGGGATTAGCTGGGTACATAGCTGTAGGTGCCTAGTCAAATAAAAGTGTAATTTCCCTTTAAATGTACTTTGACTAGATCTGAAGCTTAGATGCTGTGGTGGACAAATCTACCTTTGATAGGTCGTAAAAACCCATCTAGTGTATTTGAGAAGAGCTATTTATGGCCTGTTTTCAAGGATTGATCATCCCCAGAATAGAGGAGCACTGGTACTTGGTAAATCTCAGGAACTTCTATGGTATGAGACACCATCACTTACTCATGTGAAGTTATACCGTTTTTACATCGTGTTGGAACGATCATACCCTATATGGACAAAAGTATTGGGACACACCTCTTAAAGAGTCTCTGTCACCAGATTATAAGTGGCCTATCTTGTACGTGATGTGATCGGCGCTGTAATGTAGATTACAGCAGTTTTTTATTTAGAAAAACGATCGTTTTTGACCTATATTATTTTTTTGCAAATGAGTTTCTCAATGGACAACTGGGCGTGTTTTACTTTTTGACCAAGTGGACGTTGTGGAGAGAATATATATATATATATATTTTTTTTAACCAACAGGTCCTGGATTACCACTTTAGGCCCTGTTCACGAATTTTTTTGCAGGCAGAAAAAAATCTGTCTCTAAATTCCTTCAGGAAAAATGGGCGAAAAACGCTTTCTCTGTCTCCCATTGATCTCAATGGGAGGTCAGAGACGGAACCGTTAACAAGAAGGCGCATGTCACTGTCACGCCTCCCGTTTGAAATCAATGGGAGGCAGTATTTTTGCGTGGTGGCCGCGTCTGTAAACTCCAAGTGAACTAGCCCTTCAAGTTTAATTCCCGGGCAAAACTGCTCTCACCCCTTGTGGCCTTACTTCCCGCCTGACACAGTCCTGCGGCCTACCCAGAGTAATTGAATAAAGGCTTTGCAGGGGACGTCAGCGGAAGATGGGTGCGTTTTACAGCTTTGTGTATTGTCAGTGGACCGCTCAGAAAAGCTGTTGTGATGAGCTGACGGGTTGACCGTTGACTGTATACAGGCTGCCATAAATGTCCATCGCTTCTGTCCAAAAGCACCTGTATAGATGTCGAAGTTGAATTTCTTGCAATTCTGATAATTACATTACATCAGGAAATTGCCTGTAACGTTATAGCCCTATAGTTTTTCTCCCTACATGGGGTCGATGTAGGTACGTCCCTGGGGGCAGTGGTCTGTGCCCGCACAGCAGCTGAATTGACCCCATTGAGTTTCTGCGTCGTTTTGACATTCCTGGTGGTTGCGCTGAGTATTATTGCATTCCTGCTGTTCTTGTCTCTTCTTTCCTCACACTCACCCACTTTAATGCCTCGGAAGAAAAAATGGGTCATTTGCGAAAATGACATTATCTGCGCTCGAGTTAGCGGCCCGGATGGAAGAATGTAGCCGGGTCTATTACATTTGCTGTAAACCTCAATAAAACTGGTTAAATAAATTTAATTTCAGAACTTTTTATTTATATTGTGATTAAACTTTATGTTCATCAAACCGGAAACTCCCTTTAAGTCCGATTCCGTTAAAAGCCTTCTGATCAAATGATCAATGACCGTTGAAAGACTAATTTCTCTCTGACGTTTAGGACACCCAGTATATTGACAGATGGATATTTTTGTATGTCTAATGCCCATGATTCACCCTAAAAGAAATGCTGTATTTTGTTTATATATGCCAGTAGATTGCGTATATCTTGTAGGTCAGCCCCTTCATATTACATCTTATGTGTTAAGAAAACATTATTAAAGGGGTTGTCCCCGAGTCTACCATTATCCACAGGATGGGTATTAATTGTCTGATTTCTGGGACCCCCATCAATCGAAAGAATGGGGGTACTGAACACCCAGATCCTCCTCACTTTACTCCTTGCAGTATGGAGATGCTTGACTGGAGTGATGGTAGTTCACACGCCCGCCGCAAAATTCAATGTCTATGGGACTGACAAACAGCTGAGCGCTGTACTCGGCTGGTTTAGTCATTCCTATACACTGTAAACTTCAGCGGCAGTGGGCATGCTCGACCACCGCTCCATTCAAAGAACTTCTCACTGCAGTTGAGTAGTGAGGAGGAACAGGGGTCCGGGATCCGCGTTCTTGTGATTGATGTGGGGCCCTTGGCGATCAGACAATTGTCACCTATCCTGTGGATAGGTGATAATTGTAGATTCTAGGACAACCCCTTTAGGGTATGTGCACACACACTAATTACGTCTGTAATTGACGGACGTATTTCGGCCGCAAGTCCCGGAACGAAGACAGTGCAGGGGGCCGGGCTCCTAGCATCATAGTTATGTACGATGCTAGGAGTCCCTGCCTCTCCGTGGAACTGCTGTCCCGTACTGAAAACATGATTACAGTACGGGACAGTTGTCCTGCAGCGAGGCAGGGACTCCTAGCATCGTACATAACTATGATGCTAGGAGCCCGGCCCCCTGCACTGTCTAGGTTCCGGGACTTGCGGCCGAAATACGTCCGTCAATTACGGACGTAATTAGTGTGTGTGCACATACCCTTAAAGACCTTTCCCATATGAAATAGTAAAAAACAAAATAATTCGCCAGTAAATACATTTCCTTGAGGTTTTTTTTCTTGCTGTTTCTAATCTATCCCTCACAGCATTCTAAGTGACCACTTAAGATTTTTGCCATTGCATTATCCACAGGGGTTTGACTCCTACTTGGTAAAATGGAAAATATAATCTACTTTGCTACTTAATGAAAAACTTTTGGTTTAAAGAGCGGTTATTGAGCCTTATACAAGCGGAAAACATATAGAGGGGGCTGGCGTAAATTTGGAACAATAAACAATATGGGCACTGTTAATATAAGGTGCCCATAAATAGAAGCCTCAGGATCCCAACGTTTTAGAGACTGGGAATTTGATCATACAGGCAGATGGAGGGGGCTGCTCGTTTGAGCAGTGCCATTAAAAAAAACCAACATATATTCGCTGTGAGTGTTATTACAATCGCCAACAGGTCGGAATGGAAAATTACGGAGATTAACTGAGCCTCTACTAAGGGTGTCGACTGCGCTATTGAACGGCGACAAACGGAAACCATTGCAATGGAAGCATTACCATTGAAACAAATGGTAATTCAAATGGAAGCTATGGTTTCCGTTTTTTGCCTTTGGTCGATTGGCTCCTCTGATGGAACCCATCAACGAAACCCTAACACTGATGTGAACAGGCCTTAAGCCCGAGCCTATACTCCGCCTAAGCCCCTTCTAAGCCCCTTCTCGGCCTGAGTCTCTCCTAAGCCTGAGCCGTGTGTGAATGGTGCAGTACACTGTCGGTCTTAAAGAGGCTCTGTCACCAGATTTTGCAACCCCTATCTGCTATTGCAGCAGATAGGCGCTGCAATGTAGATTACAGTAACGGTTTTATTTTTAAAAAACGAGCATTTTTGGCCAAGTTATGACCATTTTTGTAGTTATGCAAATGAGGCTTGCAAAAGTCCAAGTGGGTGTGTTTAATAGTACAAGTCCAAGTGGGCGTGTATTATGTGCGTACATCGGGGCGTTTTTAATACTTTCACTAGCTGGGCGCTCTGATGAGAAGTAACATCCTCTTCTCTTCAGAACGCCCAGCTTGTGACAGTGCAGATCTGTGACGTCACTCACAGGTCCTGCATCGTGACGGCCACATCGGCAGCAGAGGCTACAGCTGATTCTGCAGCAGCATCAGCGTTTGCAGGTAAGATCGACTTACCTGCAAACGCTGATGCTGCTGCAGAATCAACTGTAGCCTCTGCTGCCGATGTGGCCGTCACGATGCAGGACCTGTGAGTGACGTCACAGATCTGCACTGTCACAAGCTGGGCGTTCTGAAGAGAAGAGGATGTTACTTCTCATCAGAGCGCCCAGCTAGTGAAAGTATTAAAAACGCCCCGATGTACGCACCTAATACACGCCCACTTGGACTTGTACTTTTAAACACACCCACTTGGACTTTTGCAAGCCTCATTTGCATAACTACAAAAATGGTCATAACTTGGCCAAAAATGCTCGTTTTTTAAAAATAAAAACGTTACTGTAATCTACATTGCAGCGCCTATCTGCTGCAATAGCAGATAGGGGTTGCAAAATCTGGTGACAGAGCCTCTTTAACCCACTTTCTCTTATCTGTTTGTTAAAAACTAGTCAGGATTTTCCTTAACAAATATTTACCCAGCCTAAATGATAAATGGTAAAATTCCTGCCCTCCTCTCCTAATATGTTTGGATTGGGTTCATTTGGTTTAGGTCGTGTTCCTTCATGACATTGCGTTATGGTTTACTCTCAATATTCACTTTTCATCGACACCACCTTCTTGCTGTAAACAATGCTGATCTGGACTAGAGAAATATCTGAGAATAACCTCTTGCTAGATCCGTCCCTATAGAAAATCTCCAATTGAAATGTTTATATAGAGTTAAATTCGGACTACTCCATTGCTGAAGCCCATTGATCTTCTTTAGGGCATGTTCACACTGGGTGGATACGCTACATAAAAGCACACCATGCATCCGCCCTGGGCGCTGCAGGGAATTCCGGCCGAAAATCTGAACTAAATTGTGCCATGGCGACGCGTCCCTCTGCTGTCCTTCAGCCCAGCCTGCTGTGATTGGCTGCAGCAGTCACATGGGATGAAACGTCATCCCAGGAGGCCGGCCTGGACGAATAAGCATGGAATTCTGGGTAAGTAAAAGATTTTAATTTTTTTTTATGAGTTGCCACTTGTACGGCGGAATTCAGCCAGAAAAATCGCGACATCTATTTGTTGTGGTTTTTACTTCCCCCCCCCCCCCATTGACTTTAAAGGGGAAAACCCGCAACAAAAAGGCAGCGCTTATGCAAATACAATTGACAAACTGTAGATTAAATAACCGCACCGCAGGTCAATTTCTGAGCGTTTTTTATGTTTATCGTTTACGCAGTGTCTGAGACTTGTTCAAATCTCAACCACTTTGCTGCTACTGCATTATTATGCAGATTTTCTGCAACGAAATCCGTTGCGGAAAATCTGCAGTATTTACGCTACGTGTGAACTTACCCTTAAAGGAGTTTCCTGAGATTTGTTTATCTGGCCATTTTATCACATAGAATAAGTGGAAGTAAAATTAAATTTAAAAAAAACTCCCACCCTACGATATTGCCTGAGCGCCGCTGCTTGTAAACATTTCAGTAGCGCTCTGGTTTGTACATGGGCCACCCCCCTCTCACTCCTTGCAATGTACAGCACACTCATACACTACACAGAGCATGTCACATACTGGTCAGTATGTGACACGGCTGCAGTTAGGGGGACACTCTCCCACAACATTATGAAGGACGGTCCTCTTCTCTATGAGCCAGAACTGCTATGTAAGAGTGGCTTTTGCTTTGGTAGACCCAGTCCATCCATGCATTACATGGGTGTACATGCATTTGTATTCCCGGCATGTAATGTTACAGCAAAGGAAAATGTATGGCCAGATGTGGCTTCCCAGGGTGACCAGCTGATCAGCGCAATGCCTTCTGTTTATTAAAGGGTCTGTCTTTTTGTCTCCTGTGAGCTTGTGCATATTTACAACAGCCAATCTGAAAAAGTAGAGCTGCAGTATAAATATATGCCCAGGGATATGACCTAACTTACCAATCAGTGGCGCTGATGTGTGAGTGCTGGACTTACTAAACCACTGTTAGGCCCTGTTCGCATGGAGGTTTTTGCAGCGGAAACCGCTACAAAAAACGTCTGAAATCGTCTCCCATTGATTTTAATGGGAGGCGGAGATGTTTTCTTCCCGCTCGCCGGAAAAAAAGCTTGCGGGGAAAAGTGGCATGCCCTTTCTTCGTGCGTTTCTGTCTCTGACCTCCCATTGACATCAATGGGAGGGAGAGAAAGCATTTCTCCCGGCGTTTTTTGCACGTGGCGCTGAATGGCCGTGGCTGAAAAAACTTTTCAAACTGCGTGCAGGCAGATTTTTCTGCCTGCAAAAAACTGTGTGAACTGGGCCTTATGGATCCACTACACAACTGCCATGAATCAGCATGTCACCGTGACCCTATAAAAGTGTGTCTTCTCTCACTACAACTCCCAGCTGGAGAGTACAGGTTGCAGAACATTGTATTGTTTATACTGTAATTCTGTGGGGAGGTGACAGGTCAGAATTTATTTACAATGTGAAGTTTAACATCTCTGAGGAATTCCAGGCATTTCCAAGTGTTTCAAGTTCTCAGAGACCTGTTCTTGCTGGCTTGAAATCTGCCTTTTGCCTTCGGTCTTTGCTCTTGTAAAAGGGACTTTTACATCGTGAACAACCTACAATGCTTCTGGTGTATTTTTTATTTTTTTGTTCGTTTTATATACAGTTTTCTGACATTTGTACTACTTTGAAGGGCCTGCGGAAAAATAATCCGATGAAGTAGGGCTGGGCTATTAATCAGAAAAAAACCTGAAACTGAAATTCAGCGCAGATAACTGAGGTCCTCTTGCGCATTTTTTTTTAATACCAGTTTCAACTATCTGCCTCCCAGAAAGATACGGTTTACTCGTATAGTAGAGCAGGGAACTGAGTTTCCTGCTCTATTATTCACCATGTAACGCTGGCCGCTCACTGCTCAGCGCAAGTCAGGCGCGATAACTTCACCTTGTGCCTTTCTGTGTTGAACAGTGAGCAGCCAGCGCATATTTTCAGAGTCTGCTGTACTTCTCCCATTTACCGGCGTTTCAGGCATCCTATTGCTCCACTGTGTCCGCCATGCCCGCGTGCCCCAATGGTATATACATGGATGATTGGTCTTGTATACAGGGATGATGGTGGGGTTGTACATACACGGATGATGGGGGGTCCCTGTATATTACCTCCATTATCTGTGTATTTACCAGCCATCATTCCTGCATACAACCCCAATCATCCCTTTTATATTACCCCCATAAACTCTGTATACAGGGATGGTGGGGTAATATACAGGGATGATTGGGGATATATGTATATATATGTGTGTATGTATGTATATGTGTGTGTATATATATATATATCTATATAGTGAAGGAAATAAGTATTTGATCCCTTGTTGATTTCGTAAGTTTGCCCACTGTCAAAGACATGAACAGTCTAGAATTTTTAGGCTAGGTTAATTTTACCAGTGAGAGATGGATTATATTTTAAAAAAAAAACAGAAAATCACATTGTCAAAATTATATATAATTATATATATTTATTTGCATTGTGCACAGAGAAATAAGTATTTGATCCCTTTGGCAAACAAGACTTAATACTTGGTGGCAAAACCCTTGTTGGCAAGCACAGCAGTCAGACATTTTTAGTAGTTGATGATGAGGTTTGCACACATGTTAGATGGAATTTTGGCCCACTCCTCTTTGCAGATCATCTGTAAATCATTAAGATTTCGAGGCTGTCGCTTGGCAACTCGGATCTTTAGCTCCCTCCATAAGTTTTCGATGGGATTAAGGTCTGGAGACTGGCTAGGCCACTCCATGACCTTAATGTGCTTCTTTTTGAGCCACTCCTTTGTTGCCTTGGCTGTATGTTTCGGGTCATTGTCATGCTGGAAGACCCAGCCACGAGCCATTTTTAATGTCCTGGTGGAGGGAAGGAGGTTGTCACTCAGGATTTGACGGTACATGGCTCCATCCATTCTCCCATTGATGCGGTGAAGTAGTCCTGTGCCCTTAGCAGAGAAACACCCCCAAAACATAATGTTTCCACCTCCATGCTTGACAGTGGGGACGGTGTTCTTTGGGTCATAGGCAGCATTTCTCTTCCTCCAAACACGGCGAGTTGAGTTAATGCCAAAGAGCTCAATTTTAGTCTCATCTGACCACAGCACCTTCTCCCAATCACTCTCCGAATCATCCAGATGTTCATTTGCAAACTTCAGACGGGCCTGTACATGTGCCTTCTTGAGCAGGGGGACCTTGCGGGCACTGCAGGATTTTAATCCATTACGGCGTAATGTGTTACCAATGGTTTTCTTGGTGACTGTGGTACCAGCTGCCTTGAGATCATTAACAAGTTCCCCCCGTGTAGTTTTCGGCTGAGCTCTCGCCTTCCTCAGGATCAAGGATACCCCACGAGGTGAGATTTTGCATGGAGCCCCAGATCGATGTCGATTGACAGTGATTTTGTATGTCTTCCATTTTCTTACTATTGCACCAACAGTTGTCTCCTTCTCACCCAGCATCTTACTTATGGTTTTGTAGCCCATTCCAGCCTTGTGCAGGTCTATGATCTTGTCCCTGACATCCTTAGAAAGCTCTTTGGTCTTGCCCATGTTGTAGAGGTTAGAGTCAGACTGATTCATTGAGTCTATGGACAGGAGTCTTTTATACAGGTGACCATGTAAGACAGCTGTCTTTAATGCAGGCACCAAGTTGATTTGGAGCGTGTAACTGGTCTGGAGGAGGCTGAACTCTTAATGGTTGGTAGGGGATCAAATACTTATTTCTCTGTGCACAATGCAAATAAATATATATAATTTTGACAATGTGATTTTCTGTTTTTCTTTTTATAAAATCTATCTCTCACTGGTAAAATTAACCTAGCCTAAAAATTCTAGACTGTTCATGTCTTTGACAGTGGGCAAACTTACAAAATCAGCAAGGGATCAAATACTTATTTCCTCCACTGTATATACAAAACAGCATAGGATGTAGTGACGGCACCAGGACTTCAAAACAGGGTGGATTTATTCACCTCAAACACAGCAACGTTTCGGTTCAACAGGAACCTTTCTCAAGCTATCACAAACCAACAATGGTGTCAAGTATAAATAGAGGGAACATACATCAGCTAACAATCAAGTTATTAAATGTACAATACCCATTATGTATGTGAGAGCATTATTCAAAAATATTACAAACATTGGTGCACAAGTGCATCTCTTTGTATTTAAAAGGCCAATAATGGACAGTGTAAAATATGTTTAGATCGTGTATAAACATCATAAATAGTGACAAATTGGGATGATATGGAAGGAGGCAGGGGCCAATTATATCCAGGTGGAAGTAAATATACTTACAGTTAACAGTGTTTGTAATGTCCGCATAGCCGGCGTGTGGAGTCCGCGCGCATCAACTGCGCATGCTCCAAGATGGCGCCCAAACCGGATATTCAATCCGGTGGAACGCATCAGGCGGAGCAGTTGTCACTGCGCATGCGCGGACACGTAACTTGCGTTCCAGTCCCAATGCGCAGGCGCCAGCATCAACAGGACTACGAGAGAGGTATGCAAATAGAAAAAATTTATAATATCCGCAACTGAGCATCGTCCACACAATTGAATGAGCACTGCAATGTATCATCCACCAGAATTGATGGAATTTACAGAGCAGTGCCCATAACTAGCAGCGGATCATATGATGATCACACTAAAGCTGCAATAACACAGAATTTGGGGACACCCCAAAGCCCTTCCTAATATAATGTGACCGTAGTCACCATGGGGGCATCTAGAGGAACCCTACTTGGTAAAATGAATATCATCCCACCCAGGGATGTCAAATATATCGGACATCAAATGTCACGACACAGAGCACCATAGGTTCACATGTATTAATTGCACGTTTATAGTTAATGTGGCGAACATATATATATATAAAATGTATATTCCTGTATAAACCAGCAGTTCTGCAGACTGCACTTATGCTTCTGTCAAAAAACAACAACCTGGTGAACGTAGACAAACGGAAAGCAACCGAGACAGAATTACCATTGATTTCAATGGTAATTCTTCTAACAGAACCGTTTCTTTCTGTTTAATCTTTCGATCCTCTCTTCCACTGACGGAAGAGAGGTAAACAAATACTAACGCTAGTGTGAACTTAGTCTAACAGCCGCTTTTCTCCCAGCAGAACAAAGTTTAGGGCTTGTTGAAATCAAACGTGTGTCCCAGGGGGCAGTAAAGATATTAGATTACTGTAGGTCCTTCTGAAATTGTGGGGTCTGCCGACATTTATCGAATGTTTGGGCTGCTTAAGAACTTATTTTTTGAGCCAGTAATGTAATTTGAGCAGTTGTAGCTTTTCTCTCCCAAACTTGGTTGCTGATATACAGTGAATTACTGCATATTACAGGGGTCGACTATGAGTGCATGGGTAAGCTCCTACCAGACTAAGAATAGAAATCCTGTGTTATATGATGGGAAGGACGTTCAGAATGAAAAATAATCAAATCCTTTTCTGAAATTCGAATGGTTATTGTGTTATCAACTCTGGCCGGAACTTTTATTTTGAGACCTTGTCTATAAGATCTTGTCTATAATTCCCACAGAAGGAGGCGAGTAAGTATGGATAAGGTGCCCCTCCAGTTTTAGTTGTTGTCGCTCATAATCCTATGCCAGGCACAGCGTCCGTCACTGTGATTGGCAGCTGACATGGGTTCACAGGTGCCCTAAAACAAACTAACCTGAACATAATAATAAAAAAGAAGACACAAGAAACTTAGGGATAGTTTACACTGAGTTTTTTTGGCGCTGTTTTTGATTCAGAAAACGTGCCAAAAAACTACTAGCAATCGCCTTCCATTGATTTCAATGGGAGACTGAGGATGGAAAAAAAAGCGACGTGCTCTCTCTTGTTCGGTCTCTGACGTCCCATTGAAATCAATAGGAGGCAGAGAAAGCAGTTTTTGCCCGCGGCGCTCAATGGCTGTGCCTGAAAAACGCAAAAAATGTGACCGTGCAGGCTGGTCCAAATCTGCCTCAAAATTCCTTCAGGAATTCTGAGGCAGATTTTTCTACCTGAAAAAACTCAGTGTGAACATGGCCTTAGGCTTCGTTCACATCTGGGTTCCGTTCGTTGGTGAATTGCGGCCCTATTCATTCCAATGGGCCCATGCACACGACCGTGGTTTCCATGGTCCGTGCATTGCCCGGGGGCCTGGACCGAAAAAAGATAGGACATGTCTTTTTACGGCCGCATTTTGAGGTCCAGGCTTGTTGAAATGAATGCACACGGCAATGTACACGAGCCGTGATTTGCGGGCGGTCGCAGGTGACACTCCGCAGCCGTCCGAGCCGCAAATCAAGGCCTGTGCACACCACTACAGTTTTGTGCATGAGGCCTTAGGCAGAGCTCAGCTTCAATTTTGTTGTTTCCAGCTTTCCTTTCAATCCATAGTAAGAGTGTAAGAATTAATTGGTCTATAAAGAAGGCCAAATTACAGGAAGAGACTGACAGCGGGAACTGTTTAAAGCTTCGTTGTTGCAGCCATCCTGTGCCTGGCACTGATTTTAGGAGACCTGTCTGCACCGTGGTTAGGCTGGAGCCAGACATCTCTCCACCGTCATCACAAGCTGTTCTCCTGGTGACCTCTAGCCTTGCTCCCGTCTCCTATTCTCAATGGTTACTGAAAACTTGCATCCTGGATGCAGCCAGTCAGAGGGCCTTTGGTGACCCTACACTAATATATTTGGAAATCGTACTAGGACCATTCTCTTATATACTATATACGTCCTATTCATAAACAGGAGTTTTCCAATAGTGAAGCCAAAAAGTAATACATGGCTTTCCTGTCAGAAGGATTTTTTTTTTATGCCAGTTTCCGCCTCTCCAGAGACAGAATACAAGCTGCCATAAATGACTGTTCTGCTGACAGATTCATCAAATCCAAAGGTTTCCCAAAGATTCAACACACAGATTATGTAAAGAGAGGATTAGGGTAACCTAAGATTAACCTACACACTTATAATTTACAGCGCCTACTCTTAAGGCTGGGTTCACACAGAGTTTTTTGCAGGCGGAAATTCTGCCTCAAAATTGGAAGCTTGAGGCAGATTTTCCTGTGCCTGCACGCCGATCTTCGCAGCGTTTTTCGCTCGCGGCCATTGAGCAACGCGGGCTTAAAACTACGTGAAATACGCTTTCTCTACCTCCCATTGATGTCAATAGGAGGTCAGAGGCGTAAATGCCCGAAGATAGGGCATGTCCCTTCTTTTGCCCGCGGGACGGTTTTACCGCTCGTGGGAAAAAGATGCCTCCGCCTCCCATTGAAATCAATGGGAGGCATTTTCGGGCCGTTTTTAACTAGTTTTGCGGCGCGGTTTCCACGTCAAAAAACTGTGTGAACCCAGCCTTAGGCATGATGTTTTATCTTGCATTCCTTACTGTTACCGCTAACAGCCATGTTGGGACCTTCTTTCTCCTCTTCAGATGTGCTCCCGCTTGCGTTCTTATGATGAAGTACGTGAGTATAGTGTTGTGGAGAGGACAGGGGGAGTTAGAAATCTGGCAGGGCAGTGTTCATGCGACACGAAATGGAAGACATGTTTGTAGGTTTTAGGAGGTGGGTCACGCAGTCTGATGGTGTTCCCCATTGAATTCAATGGGGGAAAACCCGCAACAAATATGCATGGTTTACACAAATACAATTGACATGCTGCGGAATAAATTTCCGCACTGCAGGTAAATTTCTGAGCGTTTTTTTCCGCCCCATATTTACGCAGCGTGTGGGTGACATTTGTTTTATCTCATCCACTTTGCTGCTGATTTTCCGCAACTAATTCCGTTGCGGAAAATCTGCAGAATTTACAATGTGTGAGCTGACCCTTAATATGTCTTTGTAGCAGTCAGCTTTGTTATTCTGATACAGAGCTCCAAATCCCCTGCATTGACAGGGAATCAAACATTCTGACTGCCTGCAGCCACCACTAAGGGGAGCTTATGAGTGTTCACGGTTTATACATTGCATCTATCACCACCTTTTTGCTGACCACGCTATTGTAGTCAACTGCACTATTGATTCTGCCAAAACAACGGCCCGTTACAGAACGGAGACAAACGGAAACCATTAGCAACGGAAGCATTACCATTGAAATCAATGTTAATGCAAACAGAAGCTATGGTTTCTGTTTGCCTTTCCATTGATGGGTTCGTCCGACGGAAAGCTGCCACAGAACCCATCAATGGAAATGTGAACGAGCCCAAAGGTCATAACTTAATGTGATCGATTACAGGTGGATCAGGACCAGCTGTCACTGAACCCGTCAGTCCCGTGGTCCTGACGGATTCAGGTCTTGCCGAACAGTACAACTGCTCAGTATAGGGATGCACGGTGCATCGAAACTTCGATACTGTTTCGATACTGTGCATCCCTAAACGGTTCGATACCGCTATTTCCTGTATTTCGATACTGAGCTGCGCAGCCACACAGCTCAGTATAGTAATACATGAATGTATGGGAGCGCGGCTGCATAATTCAGCCACAGCCCCGCTCCTGAGTCATGACATGTGCGCGGGGTCAGGATGATGCGATGCGGCCATCGCTGCACTAATGAGCGGCGGCACTGAAGACAGAACATGGCGGGCGCTCTACAAAACACCTCCATGTTCTGTCTCCAGTGCCTGAACTGCCGCTCATTAGTGCAGCGCCGGCCGCATCACCTCATGCTGACCGCGCGCGCACTTCCTGTCAGGAGCGGGGCAATGGCTGTATTACACAGCCGCAGCCCCGCTCTATAACGGCGGAGATCAGAGAAACCTCATCTCCGCCGTTATTCCCCTGAATGCTGCGATCACAGCTGACTGCAGCATTCAGGAGAAAATGAGCAGGGGGGGTGCCCCTGGATCGCGTGTCAGGGAATTCCTGTGACGCGATCGAGGGCCATACCATATATGGGCAGACAGCCCAGGGTCTATTGACGGACCCCAGGGCTGTCTTACCATATTTCATGTTGTTGGGGCATACCCAAGTATGTCCTAACAACTGCCTGTGTATTATCCGTCCACAGGCTAATGTACTGGCACATATCTGATATATGTCAGTACATTAAAGTTTAAAAATAAAGTAAAAACAAAGTATTTTTCAAATTTAAAAAAATATACACATTCACCTTTTTTACAATAAACCTTAAAATAAGTCTCAATACATAAAATATTCACACATTCAGTAATGGCGCGCACAACAATTTTTTTGCATCATTTATGATGTGTACGCTGTAAAAAAATGAAATAAACACGGCTTTCATTCACTTATTAATGTGAGGCACGAGGTGTGATGAATTTAACCTCCATGTGCCTCACATTAATAGTAATTAACCCCCATCATGTACCTCGCACATTAACCCATTATGACTGAGAAACATGATGGGATTAATTACTATTAATGTGAGGCGCATTAAAGTAATACTGACCACAGACCAGACACGCTAATATTATACAGGCCTCGGACCAGATTTTACAGGACACCCCCCCCCCCCCTCTCCTAGTTTCTACAGTTTGGATTGAGGAGAGGTGAGTATATTTTAAAGAGACTGTCACCTCCGAAATACCCACTAAACTACATTAATCAGTAAATCGCTAAAAAGACGGTGATTCCAAATCTGTCATTTTTATCTTTCTACTCGCTCCCCCTACTGTAAGCCTAGAGAGGGCCATGCCATGCGCTGCATGGTGATGACGAGGTCTAGGAGTCCTCTCCATTGTATCGCCCAGCTTAGGAGTCCTCTCTATGCATCAGCATGCCCGTTTATAGAGTTACGGCGGGGGGAATGCAAGAGAGTAGAACCATAAAAATTACAGATTCAAAATCAGCATTTTTTTAAGCTATAGGCTGAATGGACACGTTGTCTAATTTGATGCGGAAAATCCACATAAAAACCGCAGGTGTACCCACGTAATTCCGCAGCTAAAACCGCACCGTGTGGTGCGTTTTAGCTGAAGTTTTTACATTTTGATGTGGAAATAAGTGCGTTTTTATGCTGCGTATTTTGGTGCGTTTTTCTTTCTCACTAGACAGATACAATTCGCAAGCGGATACGCAACATAAATTGACACGCAGCAGATTTTAAAATACGCACCACAGGTCAATTTACAATTTGATTTCTTGTAATCTCATTTGGGGCTCGTCCACACCCTGCGGAATTGCCGCGTCTTTTCGGATGGAATTTCAAACAGAAAAAACGCAGCATTATACAGTAGCAGCAGAGTGGGTGAGATTTAACAAATCTCATCCACATGCAACATAAAAATTCCGAGCAGAAATAGACTTGCGGTGCGTATTTTTCGGACCGCTGCATGTCCGTTCCTGCTGCAGAAAGTGGCCAGAATTGTCTCCATCTCCTAACATTGTGAAAAATGCAGCAAAATACGCACCATTTTCTGGCGTAAAAAAAACACAAGAAATGGTGCGTTTTTGCCGCAGAGGAATGTCTGCATTTTTCAACGGAATTGCTACAGAAAGTTCCTGCGGCAATTCCATTCTGTGTGGACACGCTCTTACTTTGCTGGTGCTTTATTACACTGCGGATTTGCCGCATGAAAGTACGCACGGAAAATCCGCACGTAATATGCAACGTGTGCATTCAGCCCTAAACTGATTACTGTAGTTTAGGGGGGTCTCTTTTTTAAAAAGGAAACCGGACACCCAGGAGATTTGCCTCCATCTTTTTTGGGAGTCTACAGGACATCCTAAGAGTTGGCAAGTATGGTCCTGTATGTCCAATAGATCATGTTTCAGCAGAGAAGATGATTTACGCTAGAGCAGGGGTCGGGAACCTTTTTTCTGCCAAAGGCCATTTGGATATTTATAACTTCATTCACGGGCCATACAAAATTATCAACTTAAAAATTATCCTGCTATATTTGGTCAAACATTTAATTAACTCACCCCACTCTGAATCAACTTTTCTTTGTAGTCGCCATTTGTAGGATGTCACACCACTTAAAGAGGCTCTGTCACCAGATTATAAGAGCCCTATCTCCTACATAATCTGATCGGTGCTGTAATGTAGATAACAGTGGTTTATATTTTGAAAAACGATCATTTTTGACCAAGTTATAAACCATTTTAGATTTATGCTAATTAGTTTCATTATAGACCGTTGGGCGTGTTTTTACTTTTTACCAACTGGGCATTGTGAAGAGAAGTGTATGAGGCTGACCAATCAGTGACCAATCAGCGTCATACACTTCTCATTGTTCCAGCCCAGTGTCTTTCACTGCACAATCACGCTGTAACAATCACCCTGTGCAGGGAAGGAAGCTGGGCTGGAACAATGAGAAGTGTATGACGCTGATTGGTCACTGATTGGTCAGCATCATACACTCCTGTACAACGCCCAGTTGGTAAAAAGTAAAAACACGCCCAGTTGTCTATTAAGAAACTAATTCGCATAAATCTAAACTAGCTCATAACTTGCTCAAAATTTATAGTTTTTCAAAATAAAAACCACTGTTATCTGCATTACAGCGCTGATCAGATTATGTAGGAGATAAGCACTTATAATCTGGTGACAGAGCCTCTTTAAGTTTTTAATAACTATGCAGTGTGTGTGTGCGTGCGTTGCCAGCGACGCGATTATTTTGCTTTGCGGCGGCAGTCTGTAGGATGCCGCGTCTCACTCCAAATGCATTTATGTCCTTACTCTACATGAGGCCTCAGATAAATTTCTACATTTTAGGAGCAGGAGGAGGAAGGGCAGAGCCAAGTCGTGTCGTTCACTATTGGTGAAAGAGGTGGCGGTCTGAGTGAGTTCGGTTCATGCTGGCCTGGGAGTGGTCCAGTCATCTGACCTGAGTTGTTTGACCTCACGTCCGTGTGGTCAGGAGACTCCGGTCAGATGACTAGACTGGTCCACTCCCGGGCCGGCACGCACCAACCTCACTGAGAACGCCGCCATCTCATTCACTAGTAGTAAATGACACTACTTGGCTCCGTCCGCCCTCCTTCTGCTACTAAATGTGAGTGATGTCACTCACATTTAGGAGCGGGAGGACGGAGCCAAGTAGTGAATAACGCGGCAGCGGTCTGAATGAAGTCGGTGCGTTCTGGCAGGGCCAGATGAAATGATTTTGTGGGCCTTATACGGCCCTCGGGCCAGACGTTCCCTACCCCTGCGCTAGAGGGTCTTTCTTCATTTTTTTTATAATGAATATAGCTACTAGACACAACCTACTATATTTGAATGTGGTGTGTAAAATTAAAAAAGCTTGGACTACTGCTCTAAATTTTTGAACCCTCATGTTGTGCTGTTTAGTGGCTCAGTGGTTATTACGCCTCTCTTAGGCCCCCTGCACACGACCGTTGCCCAAAATCACGGTCCGTTATTACTTGCACGGACGGCTGCGGACATCAACCCGCATTCGCGGGCCGTGCTCCCATATAAAGTATGGGAGCATGGTCCGTAAAAAGCAAACTATAGGACATGTCCTATCTTTTGCGGAGTCTTTCTACGGCACAGACACCTTCCCTTAAATATACGGGAAGGTGTCCGTCGGCCATAGAAATGGATGAGACCGTAATTACAGACTATATCTACAGTCGTGTGCATGGGGCCTTACAGTTCAGTGGTCATCGGTTCGAATTTAACCAACTTCTACATGGAATTTGTTCTCCTAATTTCCTGCTGCTCTTCAGAAAAACTCATAGTAAAATTTGGCTATAGAATATGTACATGTAGAAAGGGGAAATTAGATTGAGCCCAACAAGGGACAGGGACTAATTTGAGTGACCTACAATGTGTGTATGGCACTGCGGCATATATTGATGCTATAGAAGCAATGGGAAATGACTTATCTTCTGTATGGTTGTGTAATGCCATTAAACCTTCCTCTAATATTCACAGCGGTTCAGCATGAAATAAATACTCGGCCTCTTGAGTGGCTTCCGACCACAGAGTTAATTGATAGCGTCTTATTGATTATCTTTCTGCACTTAGCACAATTTATGGTTTATAATTGTATTGCTGACGAAGCATCTCTCACTAGCTGATACATTAACTTGTAAGGCATGCCCATTCTTACATATTGACTTCCGTGTTTTGTCTTAGGCCCTGGATGTTGACCGCACGATTCTCTACAAGATGAAGAAGTCTGTAAAAGCCATTAACACATCTGGGCTGGGTATGTACTCCTCTTATGCCTAACCTACTTCAGGTTGTCTTCAGATTTCTGTTGATTTGCGCGTTGATGGATTTTACTTAACCCCTTTTTATGTTTTGTTTTTTTTTTTTTTTTGTTTTTTTTTTACATTTAAAGCTTTTCACACTTTTGTTGACAGGCCCCCTAATAGAACCAAGATGTTCACTTGCTGCCCTATTTTTTATTTCTATTTTATTTGTTTAAAAAAAGTCAAGAAAAGGCTCTGTTCACACCATATTTTGCCTGTAAATATGTAAACTGCCATTACGGTATATCATTTTTAGTTTTGTTTTGTTTATTTGTTTGCTTTTTTTTTTTTAATCCAAAAGTATGCTTCTACCTATTGACTTTTATTTAAAAAAATAAAATAAAAATTCTGAAGGAAGGGTATACACTACAGAATACGGTAACCTGCTGTGGTATCCAGTACCACAAAAAGACATCTATTGATATTGTATCATTAATGTTTCCCTCCATTTACGATTTCCCGCCCATCGGACATCGTACAGTTGCCAATACAACTTTACTGCCCCGACACCCGATGTGGCATCGGGTGTGAAATTACACTTTAACTGTATGGGGGAGATTTATTAAGACTGATGTTTCACACCCCAGGCTTCATAAACAGTTCGCTGGAGTAAGATACGTTTCCTTTATTAAGAGACGAGTGCTCCCATCGGACAGAACATAAAAAATATGAACAACTCACCGCTCCTCCCCCCTGGATCCCCTCAGGCTTTCACTGCAGGCAGCGGTTCATATAAGGTACTCATGACCAGCAGCGTCAGGGCTTTATATGTGACTCTGAGTGCTGCGTCACATGCAACGTACTAACACTACCCATCGTCCGTACTTGTATAAGCCGCGTCCTGCACTGAGAGCGCGTATTAGGGGGGGAGGGTTTGGATATTTTTTTATATTATTCTATTGACTGATGTGGAAGAGGTGGGCCAAATACAGGGCCCGGCACAGCTTCTCCCTTCCTATGCTCCAGAGTGAAATCTACGCCAGCTAGGCGACTTTTCTATGCCATAAAGCTGGTGTAGGAAGATTTAGGCCTCATGCACACGACTGTAGCCATGTGCACGGCCGTGATTTTCAGGTCGGCCGGGGGCGGAGTGTCACTCGAGAGCCGCCCGCATATTGCGGGCCGTGCACATGGCCGGAGCCGTTATTTGCTATGAGCCTGGACTGCAGAACACAGCCGTAATAAGACATGCCCGTTCTTTCTGCGGTCCGGGCTCCTGGGCCATGCACGGACCGTGGAAACCATGGTCATGTGCATGGGCCCGCAATTCTCCCGTGGATTTTCGGGGAAATTGCGGCCGTTCATGTGCATGGGCTATAAAGGAGATTTCACACGGAGTATCAGAAAAATGGAGCTGCGTTCGCTATAGAGGTTTATAAAGTAGTTTGTCTTCCCAGATTTTTCAAAAGGTATATTCAAGTGTGGAAGTTCACCTCAGGGCCAAATATGAGAGGCCTTATACCAGCCGAGGCTTTAGTCCGCAGCAGTAATTCAGAGAAGCGATTTTGTTTTTCTTTTAACATGTTTCTAAATTTTCTGTCACATTAAACTTGTGTGACGGGGTCGACCGCCATAACACATGTCCTTATTGCCTGCCACAGGCTTAATATTTATTTGGTTTATACCAGAAGAGACTGCAGCGGGGTGTAGTATGAGTGTGTATGTGGTGATTTTGGATGCAGAACATAATGTGGTTTACCACACATATATAATAGAGGTTAACAGGATCATAAAATATAATGACTAACCACCGATAAATATCACTCATTTCCTGGTTGCCACAAAGCCCACTATATTCAGTGCTGAGTGGATGGACATGATCTCGTTGCTTGATAGAAACTCCGCTTTTCTCTGTATTCTACGTCAATGTTTTCACAGGTTTCCCGGCAAATTTTAAGTAGTTAAAATAGCAAGTCTACCTATAATAATAACAATTAATAATAAAATACAGTACGTGTGTTTGTGTCATCCGCTGCTCAGCAGTTTCCGTGTTATGAAATGTGCGTCGCCCATGTGCTAACCGCTGATTACACGACTGCCTGGGAAAACCTCATTTATTTCAAGGTAATTCAACAATATAAAAACCAATGTGTGTTCCAGCGCTACATTCAACATATCAGCAATACTAATAATATCAAGTCGGCCTAAAAATTAAAAGGGTTATTCCCAACTCATACATTTAGCCCATGTTCACACCGCGCTAAAAAAAACGGACGTTTAAACGTGTCAAAAACGCTAGCGTTTTTGTAAAGCGCTTTTTAAAATACAGGCATTTTTTGACACGCTTTTAGGCGCGTAATTAGGACTCTCAATTACTCGCGTTTTCAGCGCCAAGAATTGAAGCGGACGCTTCTTTTTTTTTTTTTTTTTTTTTTTTTTATAAACGACGCATTTTTTTGAAGACGTGAGCGTAAAAAGAAGCGTTTTCTGCACTACAATGCATTTTGCCATTGATGTCAATGGGAAGCTTAATGCATGAGTTTTTGACGCAGTTTTCAGCGCCTAAAACGCATCAAATACACGCTGTTTGAACAAGGCCTTATGGCATATCCACAGGGTATGCCATAAATGTCTGATAAGAGCTGGGAACCGCACTTATATCAAGAACGGGGCTCACCCGACCCGTTTTTGCCTTTTAAGTCAGCGGCTGGCTGCTGCCTGTTCCAGACGAGGACTGAGAGGTGGCTGCACATAGGCTGACACTTTCTCTATTCTGTTCTATGGGAGATGGGGAAACTGCAAAGCAAGCGCTGCCCCCTCTCCACAGTCCCTGCATGGAATCTTCAGTCAGCGGCCACCTCACCAGGCGAAACGGGGATGGGTGGCCTCGGTTCTTGAACCTATCAGACATTTATGGCCTATCCTGTGTATATGCCACAAATTCCTGAGTTGGGAATAACACTTTTAAAGGGTTTATGTGGGGACCAAAAATTATTAGCAGTGTAGTCACTGCAGTATGTGAGTACACCCGCGAATATACATTCTGGTCCCCCGTCGCGCTGATTCTGAGACTTTCATACATTTTTATAGCGCTACCAGAGGTCCGGAAGTCCAGTTGCACAGCCTTCTTTGATGACGGTCGACGCTTCGTCGTATGACCGACCCCGCTGTACTCCATGTCAGCTACACATTCTGACGCTGACCAATCAGTGCTGACAGTGAGACAGTGTAAGGTCACACCCACCTGACAAAGGGAATGGGTAACACCCAGTTGTCAATTTATTAATAAATATTAAGGAGGAATAACAGAGGAATGGAACAATAAAGATTTAGAAGAAAATCTGTTCCAGAATTGTTATTTCATGGGGAATACAATTATCTACTAAACTAGACATGTCAGGAGAGGTGACCGTTCCTTTTTAACCCGTTAGTGACCGCCCCATAGTGTTTTTATGGTGGCCACTAACGGGCTTTATTCCGATGCAATAGCCTTTTTACGGCGCTGCATCGGAATAAGTAAACCGAGCAGGGAGCCGTTAAATCTCCCTGCTCTCAGCTACCAGAGGCAGCTGAGGGCTTGGGGCATCCCTGCCTGAATGGGTGAGATCGATATCCATATCGATCTCACCCGTTTAACCCTTCAGATGCGGCGCTCAATAGCGAGCGCCACATCGGAGTGGTTTTGGAGAGAGGGAGGGAGCTCCCTCTCATCCCACTGACACCCGGCAATAAGATCGCCGAGTGTCTGTGTCTCCGATAGCAGCTGGGGGCCTAATAAAGGCCCCCAGGTCTGCCTGTAGTGTATGCCTGCTTGGTCATGCCAGAGGCATGGCCTGGCAGATACCTGTCTGTTTTAAACGGACAGGCATAATACACTGCAATACAGAAGTATTGCAGTGTATTATAATTGCAATCGTAGGATCGCATAGTGAAGTACTGTAGTGGGACTAGTAAAAAAAGTTTAAAAAAAAGTGTAAAAAAAAAAATGATGAAAAACCCACTTTTTCTCCTTACAAACTGCTTTATTATTAAAAAACAAAATAAAGTTAAAAAGTTACACATATTTTGTATCGCCGCGTCCGTAACGACTTCAACTATAAGCTTATTACATCATTTAAAGAGGCTCTGTCACCAGATTTTGCAACCCCTATCTCCTATTGCAGCAGATCGGCGCAGCAATGTAGATAAGACTAACGTTTTGTTTTTGTTTTTAAACGAGCATTTTTGGCAAAGTTATGACCATTTTTATATTTATGCAAATGAGGCTTTCTAAAGTACAACTGGGCGTGTTTACAGTAAAAGTACAACTGGGCGTGTATTATGTGCGTACATCTGGGCATTTTTACTTTTACTAGCTGGGCGTTGTGAATAGAAGTGTATGATGCTGACGAATCCGCATCATCCACTTCTCTTCGTTAACACCCAGCTTCTGGCAGTGCAGACACACAGCGTGTTCTCGAGAGATCACGCTGTGACGTCACTCACTTCCTGCCCCAGGTCCTGCATCGTGTCGGACGAGCGAGGACACATCGGCACCAGAGGCTACAGTTGATTCTGCAGCAGCATCGGCGTTTGCAGGTAAGTCGATGTAGCTACTTACCTGCAAACGCTGATGCTGCTGCAGAATCAACTGTAGCCTCTGCTGCCGATGTGTCCTCGCTCGTCCGACACGATGCAGGACCTATGAGTGACGTCACAGCGTGATCTCTCGAGAACACGCTGTGTGTCTGTGCACTGCCAGAAGCTGGGTGTTAACGAAGAGAAGTGGATGATGCTGATTCGTCAGCATCATACACTTCTATTCACAATGCCCAGCTAGTAAAAGAAGTAAAAACGCCCCGATGTACGCACATAATACACGCCCAGTTGTACTTTAGAAAGCCTCATTTGCATAAATATAAAAATGGTCATAACTTGGCCAAAAATGCTAGTTTTTAAAAAAAAAACAAAAAAACGTTACTTTTATCTACATTGCAGCGCCGATCTGCTGCAATAGGAGATAGGGGTTGCAAAATCTGGTGACAGAGCCTCTTTAACCCGCATGGTGTACAATGCAAAAATTGCTGCTTTCTGTAAATCCTGCCTTAAAAAAAATGTGATAAAAAGTGATCAAAAATTCGGATTTACTCCAAAGTGGTGCTGATAAAAACTACAAGTCGTCCCGCAAAAAAAAGCCCTTATACAATTGCATCGGCGAAAAAATAAAAAAGTTATGGCTCTTCAAATATGGAGATACAAAAACAAAGTAGTAAAACATACAAAATCGATATGAATTTGGGATCGTTGCAATCGCAACAACCCGCTGAATAAAGTTATGTTATTTATACCACACGGTAAACGGCGCAAATTTAGGACGCAAAAAAGTGTGGCGAAATTGCAGTTTTTTTTCTATTCCCCCCCCCCCCCCTCCAAAAAAAGTTAATAAAAGCTAATCAATAAATTCTATGTACCCCAAAATGGTGCTATTAAAAATTACAACTGGTCCTTATACAGCTGTGTCGACGCAAAAATAAATAAGTTATAGCTCTTTGAATGAGCCTATGGAAAAACCTCAAAAATAGCCTGGTCATTAACGTCTAAAATAGGCTGGTGATTAAGGGGTTAAGGTGAAGGACAATTCTGTGGCCGTGGTTAGAATGAGCATATTGGTTGTCACCCAGCTTTTCCAGGCACAGATGTAACTAACAAACTGCAGAACAGAATTTTTTACGTGAGAGCATATATTAACTGGACACACAAATGTTCTCCATTCCCAGTGAACCACCAATCTCTAAAGCATGCGGCGACAAGAGTTCGTTTCACGCTGCTGATTTAGTTCCTATTATTTCTTCTTTCCCTGTTGAGCCCTTTATATCTCTTACTCCTTTTGGAATTTAGAGAAATTCTGCATAGATGAAGCGCTCCGTCTGCTTAGGGCTATTCACTCGCTCTTTATTTTACCCAATGTGATCTCTGGGGACAATTTGCATATGTATAAGGGTCATTTACATACCAAATGTCTAATCTTCATGCACATGGGGTCGGTCCATGCATGCACAATGTATCTTTCTGAAAGACAGTGGCCTATTTATTGTGTTGTCCTTTCCCATAGCAGTATGAAGCACAACATACAGAATTTCTTAAAGACGATATATGGGTTGAGCATTTAGTGTTTTCAGGGAAAAAAAATCAAGTTTTTTTTATTTTTATATACACGCTTATAAACTCTGTCTTTGAACTGAAATTAACCAGTGCTTTACGGAGAGGCGGCGTGTCTATAGCCATGTGTGCCCATCTTTATCTATGGTCGAGATGCATACATTTATTCTATTATATTTTTATCTTTTTCTGCACTACTTTTGCAGTACAACATGAATGGACACTTAAGATAAAAAAAAAAAAAAAAATGTATTCTTGGTACAAGGCTGGACAAATTCTTGGAGCCGGGTAGCCAATGCGTTGAGAAATTTGCCGCTAGCTACCCGCTTTTTGCTTGTTTTCTATTCATGACTATGGAAGTTCTTGCTACCAGTCTAATCGCCTGAACAGTCCCAGAATATTGAAGCTCTTAAAGTATTTGTCTCAGTACAAACATTGATGATACATCGCTAGTTTCTCTTTTTTTTTCTTTAATCATTTTGATTCAGAACTTTGTTTTTGTTTTGGTTTTTTTTATAGCATTTTTAGGTCTTTATAGATTGAAAAACAAAATTGTAGAAAAAATGTTTGTTTTTAATATTTTAGTTCTTTTTTTCTGGTAATATTAAAGTGTTACCCTAAAATAACTTTATTTATGGTAGTCATTGTATCCTGTAAATTTCGATATGTTACATGTGGTTTTCTTTTTGTGTTTAGGATAATTGTGTCAGGGCTAGTGTTTCAACAATGATTGGCGACGTTTTTTTTGGCGGGGTATTTTATGTCCGTTTAACTTCTTTCCACACCATGGACCGTCTGAAGGGAGAATTCAGACCATGAGCGTTAATCGAGATCAACTTCAGATCCATCAGGAGTAATGGGGTTCACCATAAGGTATGATACAGCACATAACCAAAAGAAAAACCAAAAACCTATTCACAAAAACCATAGGTAATACTTTGAGATTACCCAATAGGACATTCCCTCTTTCAGGGAAAGGGTCACAGGGACTCAAGTTCAGCTTTCCTGTAAAGTAAAAGTTACTTCAAAACAGAAGAAGGAATGGAGAACGTCCCGGATTCGTCACGAAAGCCTTGACGAGAAAGATTTGTTTCTGCTGCATATATCATTAGACGGGCAGCCGACGACTGGATCTCCTACTACTATCGGACTATAACGGGGCGACATTTTCCGGTCCGATGTTAGGAGGACGAGCGGGACTCTGATCTTGCGACGGGAGCAAATTCCAAGAATTAAGAAGCTCTTTCACTGCTGTCGGAGTGAAACAGATGTGTTGTTTTCCTTTGTTCGTAATAATAATCTTCACTGGAAAGCCCCATTTGTAAAGAATCGCATTATCTCTTAAGATTTTTGTCGAGGAAGCAAATTCCTTGCGTCGTAGCATGGTTGCTGCCGAAAGATCCGGGTATAGAACAATATCTTTAAACCTTTCTGGAAGCTCAGGGGAAATCTTTAGACATCTTAAAAATTCATCTTTCACATGGAAGAAATGAATACGTGCTATCGTGTCACGAGAAAGATGTGCAGCAATATGTTTGGGTTTAGGAATACGGTGGATTCTGTCAATTAGAAGCTCTTGGGTGTTTTTTTGCGGTAGGACAATGGCCATCATGTCAGTAAGGAATTGGTTCAAAAGGTCTGGAGTGACCGATTCCGGTATGCCCCTGATGCGGACATTATTTCTGCGAGATCTATCTTCTAGATCTAAAACTTTACTGGAAAGTCTCATCACCTCTTCCTCCAAACTTGAATTAGCATCAATGAGCATATTGTGGGATTTAACAACTTCCTCCATCTTATGTTCCATGTGATCTGTTCTGGAGGCTATAGTTTGAATATCTTTTCTCAAATCTCCAATAACTTGTCTTATATCTGTTTGGAGTGATTCTCTCAAGGAATCCAACAACCTTTTAATTGTGGGCTCCGAGACTGGCTGAGATTCCATCTCATCTTGTGTGTCATTATCTACCGATTCCGCTCTGGATGACGGAGCAGGCGAAGAAGGGGTACAAGGTATACGTTTGTGCGCACCCAATTGTTGTGAAGATGACGGGTTAAAAAATTCAGTAAGTTTAGCAGGTTTGGCTTTGGTGTTCTTTTTGGATGTGCCTCTCAGAGGATTAGATGGGATATATACAGATGAATATCTTGTATAGTATACTGGTATATTGAATAGTCAGACAGTTTGTCCATACACAATTGTGGTGGATTTGCCACAGGAATTGAACTTTCCCTTTATGCAGATGTAATTCTGTACCCAGGACTGTAAGGTGTTCTCCAGCTACCCCCAAGGTATGTAGTGGTGCCTCCACTGCAGAAATAAAATTACAATCCCTCTTTATCTCCACCTTCAATCCTTAAGGGACCAGACACCTTATCCTCCACGTTAGCACTGCGTACTCACTCAGATCAGGCCTCCCCAAACGATGGCTGCCAGACGTATTCCAAGCCAGAGTTGGCTGTCACATTCCTCCCGAAATTTACCACTGCTTGTGGCTGTTGGTGAATGTTCTATCCCTTCACTGCCGCAACCTCTCCTTTTACTAGGTGTTAGGTGCTAGGCTGCACTTCTGATTTCCTCACTGTCGCCACGTGTGCAGCCCAATGGCGCCGTGCAGAAGATGGCCGACTGAGGAAGAAGGGCGGCATCAGAGGATATCTTCCCCCTGCTTGATTCACCCCGTCTCCTTTGCCTCCGGTAAGTGTTCTCGATTTCCTCAGCCCCTTGTGTCGTCTTACTTTTTGCCAGATCGTTTTTCCAATGTCCTCTTCACCGCCGATGGTACTGAGATCTGCCGGATATACCTCGTCTCCACCGTGCTTGTCGCCATCAAGGCCCTTTCTCCTCCGGTGCCGTCACACGCTCCCCCACTGCCAGCCAGGTCGGATGCTTTCTACCGGGCTATTCTTGCAGCACAGTTTCTTCACTTTACCTTCGTCAAAGTAGGTTTATTTGGGCCGTTTTAGGCTTTCTTATCGCGGAGCTCCGCAACTATGCGACTTCCTCCATTCACCTCTAGGCCACGCCCCCATGTCAGTTTAATTTCTATTTGACTTTTTTTTTATTTTTTTATTATTATGGCCTGTCTTTTGCCAGTTAACGTGTGGGTGATCCTCAACCGGTGTTTATCCATTTGCTTATTACTTTTCTACACCTAATGGTTAAACGAGCAAATCTGTTCTCTGCAGGTACCAGGGGTGAGTAATACACAAGTGGGTCACATGAAGGATTGTTAACTGCATCTCTAACCCATGGTGTGCGCAAAAGTCACCTTTAAAAATAATCTGACACCTTGTTAGCGACAAAACCCATTAGCGCAGAGCCTCGATTTACTGGAGTGCTGCCACTTGTGTTCAGCCTTTGATCCGGGGTGGACAAGCCACTTGTCCTCTCTAATGCTGAAGCTGAGATTGCTTTGGTGTTATCCATCACAAGTACACAGCTCTGCTCGGCTTTAACATGAAAGCTATCAGTAAAGGAGGTGTAAATCCAGTGTTTAAGATGAGGATTTATGGACTCTACAATTACTGGAGTATCCGATACACTTACATGCTAGTTTCACATTTCCTGGGTTCCTATTATAACCCCAGGGCAGGGCGGATTCTCTAATATACAGTTTCCGATAGTACAACCTGCGCAACATTTGTGATTTGTAGGAGCATGATTTTTCAGGGTCGTATTAGTGACGTAGCCATTCAGTTGCTGCATGTTATCAGCATTTCAGAAAGGAGTGAAGCTACAGGGGTGACTTTTATCACATTAGTAGTAATGATACGGTGGCTACGTTTTTAAAACTTTTGCCTTCCATAATTGGCATACTGGGTTCAAGTCCATCCAGAATAATATCTGCAAGTAGTGCCTCCAAATATTCTGGTTTCATACCACAAGTCAAAAACATGACCATCTTCGAACATCCCATTGCAATTTAATTTTGATTTCATAATCCCACTTTATAGCGGTCAAAACACCAATATAGGTTCCAAAATCCTCTGCATAGCCATAGTGTTAAAGTGTAGCTAAACTTTGACAAACTTCTGACATGTCATAGTGACGTCAGAAGTTTGATTGGTGGGTGTCCGAGCACTGAGACCCCTACAAATCACTAGAATGAAGCGCTCGTGTGAGCGCTCAGCCGCTTCGTGTCTGTTTTGGCTTTTTCCGGAAAGCCGATGTATCGGAGTACGGGCTCTTAGACTTTCTATTGTGTCCGTACACCGATACATTTATTTCCGGAAAAAGCCGAACAGACCCGAAACGGCTGAGCGCTCACACGAGCTCTTCAGCTGCTTCGTTCTAGCGATTGGTGGGGCTCTCCGTGACATGTTAGAAGTTTGGATTGGGGGGGGTCCGAGCACTATGTCATGTCAGAAGTATGTCAAACATTTAGCTACACTTTAAACAATAATACTCCGGCTGCCTGTGGCCACCACCAGGGGGCGTATACAATATCTAACTGAACTATAAAACCGTATACAGTAAGCTCCTAAGCTCCCACTTGGGGTGGAACATGGACAGTCTGTATAGGGGATTTGGAGTTTACTGGCCTGCCTTTGATGCTGATCAATAACCTCCAAGGCAGCTTCAGAGTAGTTCACACCCCGTTGGCTAACTACGGCAAATTAGCATAGAGAGTGCCAACACATCAGTGGGCCATATCTCTGGAACGGGGGTCCAGGAAAAAAACCATTTCTGGAATCTGGGAGACAGCGCTATTCAGGTCAGTTAACCGGTTCAAATGATATGATCTAGTGACAGGTCCTCTTTAAATAGCATTTCCTCCCAGCATAATAAGAATAATATTCGTGAATAACTGGCAATATAATCTTTGCGTTCTCCTTTTGTGTAATATCTTAATACCCTATTCAAAATGTTTGGTTTTTAAGCTGTTCAGGTCTCCTGTATATGTCCTAGTGACAGGCCCTCCATTTTTTTAATTGTATTTTTGATCATTTAAGAGGTTGTCTGGTTTAGAAAACACATTTTCAAATACCCTATTATAGACTTCTGAGTTAAAAGATTGGGGTCCCCCATTCAGGATCCCCATCTATCAGCTAGAGTAGAACGGGAATACAAACCGCGTCTCTTACTCTATAGGAACCAACATGTATGTGCATTACAAGAACTGCAAACTAATTGCAATGCTTTCTTTCCCCTTTTGAGGTGCTGGAGAGTAATTGAGTCCAGTCACCCCACAGATTATATCAGAGTGGGTCCCAGCACGCAACTTGTGAACCACTTATTCTGTGGAAAGGCTGCCATCAAATGTGTGCACCCCATACACTACAAATATAAGCGATCCCTGTATGTATGAATAAATGACTACCTGCTTATCTACCTACAAAACAGAAGCTTTTTACTGTTCAAATCCATCATGCCCAATTTTTTTCTTTCCACTGACGGACAGGTCAGGGTCACAGTTAAACTCTATACACATTAGAGTATTGGGGACCTGTCGACAATCCTCTGCGTATGGCGCCTTTTACATCCTCGCATATCATGTAAACCATTCCTGTGTCCCTGTTGATTCCTTAAACCCTCTCGTGTTGGTCAATTTTGCACAGGGTTTTTATTTCCAGCTCCCCCCCCCCCCCCTATTTAGGATCCCTATAATATGGCAGTTTTATGATTTCTGTGTTCAGAAAACATTAACTTTTTAAAAAAAAACTTTTTATTGAACTGCACGGGCAAAACATACTCACATCTGAGTTGGAGGCCCCGTATGTGGCCTCCATCGTAGATCCAGCCGAAAATACCAGAAACAATAGCGCAACTGGCTGCGCTATGTTTTTTTGGTAAAAACATTGACACCCCGACAGAAACCCGATCTAAGGGCCTGCTCACATCACCGTTTGTTTCCACTGAGGGGTTCTGTTGGAGGTTTCCGTTTGGTTAACCCCTCAGCGGAAAGTCAAATGGAAACTTCTGTTTCCCTCACCATTGAACTCAATGGTGACGGTAACCTAGCTAATGGTTTCTGTCTGTCACCGTTGTGACAGGGTTCCGTCGTTTTGACTGAATCAATAGTTTAGTCGACCGCTAGCTATTCCGTCCAAAATGATTGAGTTCAATGGTGAGGGAAACGGAAGCTAAGGTTTCCGTTTGACTTTCTGCTAGAGAAAAACCTCCAACGGAACCCCTCCGCGGAAACGAACGGTGATGTGAACAGACCCTAACCCATTAAAGTCAATGGGTTTCTGTCGGCCGCTGGTGGTGTCTGTGGTGCAACAGAATCTGCACTTCCGCTTATTCTGGGCACAGGTGTAAACCTAAGGCTGCCTTTTGAGAGACACATGCGTACATGCGTCTTTTTGGGTTTTTTTTTCAAAATAGTATGTGGTTTTTGCAGGGGGGTTTTTTGTATGCTTTTTTTTCACAATAGGTGATTCGAAGAACATGTGATTACAAAATTCCTGTTTGCAACACTTGATTTATGGTATAAAAAATACGGCATAAAAAAAAAAATGCAACACACATTATTACTTGATTCTGCCATGGCTGGATTCGTACATGCAGTGGAGGAAATGTATAAGAGAAAGACTTGCATCTCATCCTTTTTATTTTATTTTTTTTATTTTTTTTTGTCTCTACTCCTGGCTTTGACGAAGAAAAAAACCCATCAAACTGTGCATTGTGGACCCGGCGTACAACGAGAGATTTTAGACGTCTGTTTAGGCAGATTTAGACCATTTTCACCCAACTCTTGGTTCATTTTCGTGACCGATGCCAAGCGAAGACAGATATCTGTGTTAACGTTGATCTGCTGTGTTCGATTTTTTTTTTTTTTTTTTTTTTTTATTCGGGCATTGTCGGGTACAGTCTTTGGAAAGTTGTTAATGCCAAGCAAACTATCGGAATTCCATCAGATCAAAGAAGAGATTGATTGAAGTTGTTGTCCAGGATGACCACCTTCACAGTCCAACCATGAACGACAAGTTATTCAGAGAACGGCCATCTGAAATCCCAACTTTAGGAGACTCCTATATAAATAGCAATTTCGATATATATTGCATACAAATTTGATTATATCCTTTTATTTAATAGGAGCTGTGCAGGAGAATCTTCCATCATCGTATGGTTGTCTTGGCAGTTGTACCTCCGAGCGTGTCTCCATTCCCCAAGATTGGATATTGGCACAATATGGGGGTATACTGGGAATAGTGATCTAAGGGGGTTTAGAGTGGTTACAGGATAGTTATTTGCTAGGCAGTTGGGAAATGTGGGAGAGGGGAGAAAGGGGTTAAGCATGGGAGAGGGGAGAAAGGGGTTAAGCAGGGGAGAAAGGGGTTAAGCATGGGAGAGGGGAGAAAGGGGTTAAGCATGGGGCACTAGATAGCTGCAGTAAGGAGGGGGGAGGAAGGGGTTAAAGTGGTATTCCTATCTTGGTCATTTATCCACCGGATACTACGTGAAAAACAGGGTTGCCCTGACCCCTGTCCTGACGGCTGAGGTGGCCACTGACGGATTCCTTAGCTGTTCCTGTAACTGTCATAGGCAGCCTCTTTTCAATTCCTTCTATCAGGGGGGTTGGGGCCCTGTTCTCCACATAAGTGCGGGTCCCACTATCCTGTGGATATGTCATAAATGTCTCAGATAAGAAAATTGCTTTAAGTATGATGTAATGGAAAGCTGCAGTCAGGAAAGGGGACGAAGGGGTTAAGTATAAGGCACAGGATGGCTGCAGTGTGGCGGAACAAGAGGACCGTATAATAAAGGGTTGTACGGGATTAGAAAAACATGTCTGTTTTCTTCCAAATACAGCGCCACACCTATCCATAGATTGTTTTTGGTAGTACAGCTCAGCCCCATTCTTTTAGGTAGTTGGTCCTGCACTATACATAGGATATAAGGAGAATGGTAAGGGTATGTTCACATGCAGTGTTTTCAGATGTAATTCGGGCGTTTTATGCCCTTAAAAACGCCCCTAATACGCCTACAAACATCTGCCCATTGCTTGCAATGGGTTTTACGGTGTTCTGTTCCCACGAGCCTTAATTTTACGCGTCGCTGTCAAAATACGGTGCGTAAAAAGACTCCCGGGAAAAAGAAGTGCATGTCACTTCTTGGGACGTTTTTGGAGGCGTTTTTCATTGAAAAACGGCTCCTATAACGTCCGTAAAATACGCCGCGAAAAACGCGAGTTGCTACTAAAACGTCTGAAAATCAGGAGCTGTTTTCGCCTGAAACGTATCGTTTTTGGGCACGGCGTGTGAACATACCCTTAGGCTTTCAAGTTTGGCACGTAGAGAATATCACACACCACATGTAGCAACCTCAGCAATTTGCTTTTGTGTTATTTATTTATTACAGAATATATCCGCCCTTTTGATACAGTGCAGCGACATTGGACTTGTGCTCTACTGCTTGCGTAAGTACCAGTTGCCTGTAATTTTATATTTTTCTATTAAAGGGGTTGTCCAGGCACGGAGCGGTTTTTCATACTGATGACCTATCCACAGGATAGGTCACCAGTATATAATCGGTGGGGTTACGAAACCTGGATCCCCTCATCGATCACCCAACACCGGATGTTATGCAGTGGCTAGCGTGGGAAGCGGATGGCTCCGTACACTGTATAGCGGCCAATAGGAGCAATAGAGCTGCAGCACGGCCGCTATACCATGACCGGAGCCATCTGCTTCCGGCATGGGCAGCTGGAATAGCTGATCGGGGTGGGGTCCGGGTGTCAGACCCCCACCGATCCTGTGGATAGGTCATCAGTATGAAAAACACCCCGTTCCCGGACAACCCCTTTAATTAAAAGCCCTTCTCCGCTCCTGTCTCCGCAGCAAAGTATCTTTGGCACCTGGATGCTTTGTTCTGTTCATGGTATCTCTTAGCACTTGGCCATTTTGTCAGGTTATGTTCTATATCCACTGTCTTAGACATCTCCAGAATAACTCATTCATAGATAGATGACCCAGGGTTCTCCCCCTCACTGTCTAGACACTTCACTCCTAATCTGTCATTATCTGCGGCTGCGGGCATCTCGGCCCACACCGCTCCTCTCCAAACCTCTTTCAATAACGTTCATTTACATCTAATGAACGCGCATCAGCTCCGAGATGTCTTCTAACATTATACATCTCACAGGTGCACTCTCCAGACAGAATCCTCATGTCATTTTATAGCATTGACATTCGCACATTTTACTGCCAACCCTTACTCGCTCCTCGTATTGTGCCCTCATGCCAAGCATCGTCAGCTGCCCTGGATAATTGCCTCATTAAAATGTCTACTTGCCTGCTATTATTGTACGCTCTCCTACTAAACCACTGGGCCTTGCGACTGCAACATAATTGCCTAAAACAATAACTGATTTTCCCTTATTAGACTTGTTAAAACTGGCCAAAATGCAGATGGGGATTTGTCCTAATTGGTAATCGCGTTGCCGATAACATAAATAGGAATGTCATGACCAGGAGTGGGCTGCAAGGGAAGTGCATTCGCTCAGCACGTTACATTGTAATCAGGATTTATTGAATATTACACTTGGAAATCTTCTTTGGCCTCATGCACAAGGCCGTAGCTGCGTGCACGGTCTGTGATTACGGCACGGACGGGACGCAGAGTAACATCCGCGGGCTGGCCGCAATCACGGACCGTGCACACACAAGATGTACATTGACTTCAAGGATCTCGGACCGCAATTTCCGTCCGTAAAATCAAATTTCCTATTTTTATTGCGCTCCGGGCAATGCTTGGACCATGGAAACCAAGGTCATGTGCGTCGGCCCATTGGATAGAATGTGTCCTATATAATCCACAATTGCGGATAGTATGCGGCCGCAAATGCACGGTCGTACACACGATGCCTTTACTTGTGGTTGAGTTTTGGCAGAAATCCTACGGCTGATACAATAATGAGCTGTGTACAGTTGCGCTTTAGTTAAAGTGAATGTTTTAACTCCTTGTTGATTTTTAGGTCTAACATTCTGTTCTGATTAATTTCTTAATATATCTTTATAGCGGGCGGAACGCATATTTTTTTTTTTCGGAAACAGAGCTCCGAATCCACTCTTTAGGGCTTATTCAGACGAACGTAAAATACGCGCGTGCAACGCGCGTGATTTTCACGTGCGTTGCCCGTAGCTATATTAGTCAATGGGGCCGTGCAGACATGGCAGCGTTTTTTGCGCAGCGTTGCTCCGTTGCAAAAAACTCACGACATGTCCGTTGATTCAGCGTTTTCAACGCATCACGCACCCATTGAAGTCAATGGGTGCGTGAAAACCACGCATGTCGCACGGAAGCACTTCCGTGCGAACTGCGTGTTTGCGCAACAGCTGTCAAAAGGATGAATGTAAACAGAAAAGCACCACGTGCTTTTCTGTTTCCGAACATCCAAACGGAGTGTCTTTGCGATTAGCGAAGCCGGACAAGCGAACCGAACTTCACCGGGTTCGGCCGAACTCGGCAAAAAAATTATCGGTACGCGACGTCAGGAGATAGTCACTGTCCATGGTGCAGAAAGAGTTAAACTGTTTCAGCACCATGGACAGTGACTACCGATCCCAATAAACATGAACCTGTAAAAAAAAAAAAAGTTCTGACTTACCGATAACTCCCGGCGTCTTCCTCCAGTCTGACCTCCCGGGATGACAATTCAGGCCAAGTGACAGCTCCAGCCAATCACAGGCCAAGCACAGCCTGCAGCGGTCACATGGACTGGCGCGTCATCCAGGGAGGTGGGGCCCGATGTCGAGAGGCGCGTCACCAAGGCAACGGCCGGGAAGTTCTCGGTAAGTACGAACTTTTTCTTTTTTTCACAGCATTCACTGTCGAGGGTGCTGAAAGAGTTAGCTCTTTCAGCACCTTGGACAGTGACGGGCGTCGACTAGACTCATCTCTATGATGGCGGCTGCGCGAAAATCACGCAGCCGCGCATCAGACACGGATGACACACGCAGCTGTCAAATGGTGTTTGCGCGCGCAAAACGCTGCGTTGTTTGCGCGCGCAAAAACGCAACGCTCGTGTGAATCCGGCCTTAGACATATATAGTAAAATAATAAAGTTCTGGATGCCTTCAGCCACCACTAGGGGGAGGTTACTTCATACTGGTTTTTTTTTTTTGGTTTTTTTTATAATGGAGATCACTGTATCAACCCTCTGCATTAATCTCTTAAGCTCCCACTAGTGATGGCTGAAGGTGGTAAGAACTTTATCGTTTATCATTGAACTCTATGGGGGGAATATATTAACCCTTCATCAGTTTTCTGTCGCAGAAAAGCCGCAAGAGGGTCTTTTTACACTGCACTCGCATCTTTTACGAAAAAGGGGCAGGTTTTCACAACCGAGGCAAGGTCACAATGGGCCAATGAATTTATTATAATTTACGCCATAAAGCTGTCGTAAATTGAAGTGAAAATCTATACCAGTACCTAGTGGGTGTAGATTTCACTTTGTGGTTTGTAGCAAGGTGGAGGCCCGCGCCTGTACCTTGACCCCCACCCTCCCAATTTGGACTACCCCCAAACCCTTCTCCCCCTTTGGACAATTAAATATAGAAAAAAAAATAATGATCACCGCTCGTCTTTTCTCATCTCGTCCCCCTCAGGCTCCCTGCGGCAGCTCATACAAGGTCCTATGTGCGATAGAATGGGGAATTGATGGCGCACTGGCGCAGTCATTGCGCCACATGGCCAGTGGGATGATGCAACTGATTTATTACGAGGCGTGCGCCGCCTCAATTAATCTGTCGCAGCTTACTCAGAGCGGACATCTAAGACTTGCTAAGTAAATTTGCCCCTATGTCTATACAGGCATTAGGACTTTTGTGTTTTCATGCTGTAACGTTCCTGCAACTTTATTTTCGGAACATCAATTACTACTTTTATCTTCTGTTTTACTCGCCAATGTGCAACCAAAACCTAAGCTGGCCATACACCGGAGATATCAACTGCCTGTCAGATGGATGAGCTATCGATCGTGTGACTGCACTTTTGACCGATACAACAAGAAACATTTATAACGATACAAAGTCAAAAAATAAAGTCCAAAATGTTGGATCAAAAATGTTGACATTGTGGGTTAAATATTGTTTGCTCGAAGACATGGGACCAATTAATGGCAAACCATTGGGGAAACAATCGAAATCAACCATTTCAGCCATTATTTATTTCCTGTCCTTATCAAGTTTTTATTTTATAGCATTTGCATCTTTTTTATATATTTTGTTATAGCTGTGAGATCATTTCTGAGTGTTAGTCCTCTTTTGGTTTACTCATTGGTCAGAGACCCTTGAGAATTCTTGTTTTGCTTCTTACACACATTAAATATATTACTACCGCCGAAATTCTATTCATTTATGCAAGCACTTACATGTGTCAGGGATATGTCAGTCCCAGACTTGCAGCGTGAGGAATGCACTTGCATAAATTAGTCATCTTTAGCATTGCTCAACGCTACCACCCAGAACTACACGGCTTTCTTTAAATATTAAAGGGAACCTGTCACTATGAAAGGCTTGCGTTAGATTTTGGCATCCTTACACTGTCTTATCAAAGCTCAATTAGTAGGTACGGTTGCACATTACATTAATGTAGTTACATTAAATAACGAAGAGTGTTCAAAGAAGGGCGGGTCATGTGTGGGAATCTATTTTCCAGGCAGTTCAGGAGGCTTTTTATTGGGCACACTTGCGCCATCTAGTTTAGAATTATTAAAGGATTTGTCCCGGATTAGACAATAGTCTGCACTGCAGCCCCCTCCCCCCCGAAACCGTGCTGCTCTTGTCCATGGACGCGTGTGGTATTGGACCGCCTCCTTCAAGTGAATAAGGCTGAGCTGCAATACCACGCACTTTGTGTACAAGAGTGGCACTGTTTGTGGAAAAATAACTCTTTTAAATGTCTTCTTTTTTTTTTTTTTTTCAAATCCGAATACCTGTAAGGTGCCCTAACGGAAATGAGCATCTTCTGTTGGTTGGTTTAATTAAAGGAAGATGTTCTAGCGTGTCTTTTGATTTTATTATTTTTTATTGTCTTTTCGGTTTCTCTGGCAGTCTGCTACCACAGATATAAAATGATTGTCTGTGGAAAGATCATTTAGCTGACACTTAGGCTCGTGTGAATTAGGCCTATTTCACGTCCGTGTTACGCGTGTGAAAATAACGCACGTCACACTAGGGATGTCACGATACCAGAATTTGGACTTCGATACCAATACTTAGTTTATTGCGATTTCGATACTTTGCCAACAGTAATAAAAGAAAAAAAAAAGTTCTTCCATTTTCTGATGAGGCGCGAGGTGTGATGATGAATTTAACCTCCACGTGCCTCACATTAATAGTAATTAAGCCCATCATGTTTCTCAGCCATAATGGGTTAATGTGTGAGGTACATGATGGGGTTAATAACTATTAATGTGAGGCACATGGAGGTTAAATTCATCACACCTCGTGCCTCACATTAAGTGATAGAAAGCAGTTTTTAGTTTATTTTTTTTACAGCGTAGACATCATAAATGATGCAAAAAAAAATGGTTGTGCAGGTTATTACGGCCGCGCCAATACTGAATGTGAATATTTTATGTATTGAGACTTATTTGAATGTTTATTGTAAAAAAGGTGTATGTGTATTTTTTAAAAATTTAACATTACTTTGTTTTTACTTTATTTTTTAAATTTTAATGTACTGGCATATATCTATATTACAGTACATTAGCCTGTGTACTGATAGTACACAGGCAGTTGTTAGGGCATACTTAGGTATGTCCGAACAACAGGAAATATGGTAGGACAGCCCTGAGGTCCTATAATGGCTGTCTGGCCATATATGGTATGTCCCTCAATCGCGTCACAGGAGTTCCCTGTGACGCAATCCAAGTGGCATCCCCCCTTCTCATTTTCCCTTAATGCTGCAGTCTGCTGTGATCGCAGCATTCACGGGAATAACGGCGGAGATGAGAGGTTTCTCTGATCTCCGCCATTATAGAGCGGGGCTGCAGCTGTGTAATAGTCATTGCCCCGCTCCTGACAGGAAGTGCGTGCCGGCGCTGCAGTAATGGGCGGCAGTTTAGGCACTGAAGACAAAACATGGGGGTGTTTTGCAGTGCGCCCGCCATGTTCTGTCTTCAGTGCCGGCAATCATTAGTGCAGCGCCAGCCGCATCGCATCATCCTGGACTTGTTATCAGGACTTAGGAGCGCAGCAACGACTGTATCACACAGCGGCAGCCCCGCTCTCATACATTCATGTGTTACTATACTTAGCTGTGCGGCCGAAATAACGGTATCGAACCGTTTGGGGATGCAGAGTATCGAAACAGTATCGAAGTTTCTATGCATCGTGCATCCCTACGTCACACGGACCTATGTAAGTCAATGGGGCCATTCAAACATTCAGTGTTTTTCACGCAGAGTGTGGCCGCTGCAGGAAACTCACTGCATGTCCTATTCGTGTGCGTTTTTTGTGCCTCACGCACCTATAGAAGTCAATCGGTGCGTGAAAACCCCGGCCTCACACGGACGCACATCCGTGTGCTGTGCGTGATTCGCGCAATAGTTGCTAAAGAAATGATGAGAAAAAGAAAACTACCTCCTTCAGTTTATTTTGCTGACGTAAGAAAAGCATGACATACGCTGACCAGCACCACAGACAGATGTCACACGGAATTGCAATGCAGGAAAAACGCTGCGTTTTTTTATGCTCGCAAAAAAGGAAACGTTCGTGTGAATAAGGCCTTAGGGTGTCCGATTTGTTTGGATGAATACGGTGGATAGACTCCGTTCACACTGTGCGTTTTTGTTAGTTTTTAACATGCATTTTTTGGTTTTGGTAGATAAACTCGCATGTCTCTCAACGGGTGTTCATCAACCAAAACAAAAAAACCCATGTTAAAAAGGCACCGTGGCTGCATCAATCTATATTAAATGGCCGGCAGAATCCTCTTTTATCATCGGCAGAAAAACTTTTATAGTCTATGGGCAACTTTAGTTGTTCACATTACCACTATTCAGCATTAAAGGGGTATTCCAGCCTTTAAGAGTTTTTTATTTTTGTACCTGTACACTAGATAGGCGAATAATGGTACATCGGGTGGGGGGGGGGGGGTGCCCGACCGCTGTTTCCGTCAGCGTCAAATACTTTGAATGGAGCAGCATGCCCCATGCCCGGCCTCCGCTCCATTCCAACGCCTTCTTGCCTGCGGCTGGGGTGAACTGGGGACCAGGGTCCCCCCTTCTAGAGATTTGGTGGGGGTCCCCGATGCAGCGTTTTTCACCTATCCATTGGATAGGTGAAAAATGCTAAAGGCTTGAATACCCCTTTGCGGCAGCTACAAACCATCCTGGAAGCAGAAACTAAGCAACCTGAAATAACGAAGACCTTCTCCAATAACGAACCCCATTTAGAAAGGGATATGGAAAGTCCCAGGTATACAGCAAACAAAAAACAGGCAGCACTCAATAGTAATTAAGGTGGAAAAAATCAAGGGTACTTGATTCCTCTGAATACAGTATACAAAGCAGCCGTATCAAATAATTTAATAAAAACCTATTCGAAAGTTGCAGCGCGCACACACACACACACACACACACACACACACACACACACACACACACACACACACACACACACACACACACACACACACACACACACACTGACACTGACACTGACACTGACACTGACACTGACACTGACACTGACACTGACACTGACACTGAGTCTGTATCCGTTTTGTTGGTGCAACTTTCTAATATATATATAATATCAATCTCTCACACACTTTTACTATATGTATATATTTTTTGATTCTCAGTGTGTTTGGTGCAACTTTCTAATTGTGTTAAATTATTTGTTATGGCTGCTTTGTATACGTATTCAGGGCAGCAGTATCTTGCTCTGGATGCTGTATCCATCAGGTCAGCGGGACTGACGGGTTCAGTGTCAGCAGGTCCTGCCTGCCTCTGACACGCAGGATGCACCTGTAATCGATCACCTCTAAGTTATGAACTTAGAGGTGATCGGTAATCGCTCGATCCTGCGTGTCAGAGTAATTAGAAAGTTGCACCAAACACACTGACATTTTTATATATGATTATAAAATAAATAGCTTTCGAAGGTGTATATAGCTTTTAAGGTGCCCATATGTGTGACGGTTATGAAGACAATTGTCACTGATTTATGTTTGTTTCGAAAAACGATTGGTTCAGTTTCGTGAAAATTTGTTCCATCTTTCGGTACAGATTACAGTTGATAACGGTTTCCATTCTACAATTGTGAAGTGAAATCATATTACGGTAGCAGAGGTGAGGCTGTGACGACCGTATTTTTTTAAACAACAAGAATAATTTGTAGGTCAATATGACGCCTGCCCTTCCACCATTGAAGCTTCCCTGTATGGAAATTAGACGTGACCCAGAAGTGCAGCATAAAAGTGAGCACGTTTTCCGTGGTTCAGTTTCAGTGTGAATCCACATTAGAATTGGAAAATTGAGCGATCTGAGCCATTTCGAACTGAATGGTCATTAGTGATGAACTAGTCAGGGCCAGCATTTCAAAAACTGCCAACCTTTTGGGATTTTCTCATGCAACAATGTCGAGAGTATGTCAAGAATTATGTGATTGAGGTAAAACATGCATCGACAGGGGATCCTGTGAACCTCAACAACTCGGCGACAAAAGGGGTCATAGGAGGATGTCAATCCTTCTGATGAACATGCGGGCACAGTCAAGCAAACTGCAGCCGAATACAATGCTGGTGCTCCTACTAACGTGTCCGAACGCAAAAGTCGTTGCTCCTTAATAAAGATGGGCTAGAACAGCAGGTCACCAGTTTGAGTGCCATTGCGGTCTAAGGAAAACAGAATAGCAGGACTCCAGTGGGAGCAGTGGAAAAACATGGCTTGGTCAGATGAATCTGAAATTCAGATTTTGCACCATGCTGATTGGAGGGTCAGAATTTGGCGCAAACAGCATGAATGGATGAACTCTTCTTGTCAGATCTCAACAGTTCAGGCTGGTGGATGTCAATTAATAGTCTGGAGAATGTTTACTTGGCACACCCTGAGTTTTTGATACCTGGGATAGACGTTTGGACAGTAGGACTTGCCTAAGCATTGTGGTTGACCAAGTTCATTCCTTCATGGCGGATGTTTACCCTATGGCAGAAGGACAAATGGGCAACTGCGAGAAGCTATCCTGTCCGCATGGGCAATATTACTGCAGAAGGATTTTTAACACCTAGTGCAATCCATGCCACGATGATTTGCTGTGGTTCTGAAGGCGAAAGGAAGTTAAACGTGCTACTAGATGGGTGTCTCTAATAAATTAGCTTTTCAGTGTAGGTATCATTACCAGTCCTATATTGTGTATACCTAAAGTCAGTCCAAAGTCTGTGAAGGCCCCTGGGCAAGCATGACTTTTTTTTTAATTTTTTTTATTTTGGAAGGAGGAAAGAGTAATACTTTTGGAGTACTGAACCAATACCCATGCCTTATAGTGCATTTAGTGCTAAATAACCATACCATACAATGATCCTATAATGTCATACATTGCCTTTATTAGTGTTGTATAGCAAATGCACAACAGTGTCAAAGTGCTAAAATATTAGTTTTCGAATAATAGGTTCCTAAATAATAGCACAGTGAGGCCATTATGTCAATTTAGACCATTGTGGTGGGGGACCTGGGGCAATTGCCTCCTTTTTTTTGATGCTTTAATCTAGACATGTAGTTCTCTTCCCTGTCATATAAAATATGCTTCATGAAAATATATTCATCTGTGCCTCCCGGGAGATGAAAATGAGTTGTTTATTTCAGTCAACTCTGATCTTGAGAGTAGGGATTTGATTGAAGATCCGGTATGTTTTTTTTTCTTTTTAATCTTTCCTTCGCTCATTCTTGTAAGTGATTTTCTGTCTCTGCAATAAATTACAAATTATGGTTTATGTGTTTGTGTGTCAGTCAGTGTTATGTAGAGACGTTACTGCAAATCTCGTGGAAATACCGGCTTTCATCATCGTGTCTCAACTTTAATATCTTTATACGAGTACACTGTGCACTGACCTTCAGGAGACTTTTTGGTTTATTGATCTTCCTTGGTTGCCCTGTGTTTTTTTTATTTTATTTTTTGTTACTTAAATATTCTGTCTGTCTGTTGATTTATGTCTGCTAGTCAAAGTTGTTCTCCGCTTTGGACAATCCCTACTTGTTAGAAGGGTCCTTTGGCAAAAAAATCACAATGTGTCCCCCTGCTGGGACCCCCAGCGATTAGCTGTAATCTGTGGGGAAACCTGACAGTAAATGCTCAATTTCCCTGCAGCGCCACCACAGGGGAAATTCAGCATTACACAGTACCCATTCATATCAATGGGTTGTCTATGTAATGCAGGACAGGGCCATCCTCCAGCGTGTGAGACTCTTCATAACTGCTCTCCACTCTGGCCAGGTGGTGGAGACCCCCTCTATTAAAGAGTCTCTGTCACCACATTATAAGTGCCCTGTCTCCTACATAAGGAGATCGGCTCTATAATGTAGGTGACAGTAATGCTTTTTATTTAAAAAAACGATCTATTTTGACCACTTTATTAGCGTTTTTAGATTTATGCTAATGAGTTGCTTAATGCCCAAGTGGGCGTATTTTCACTTTAGACCAAGTGGGTGTTGTACAGGGGAGTGCATGACGCTGACCAATCAGCATCATGCACTCCTCTCCATTCATTTACACAGCGCATAGGGATCCTGCTAGATCCTTATGTGCTGTCTTATACTAACACATTAACAATACTGAAGTGTTTAGACAGTGAATAGACATTCCACGGGATGTCTATTCACAATCCCTGCACTTCGTTACTCTGTCTGTGGTAGTTACAGCAGAGGAAGCGTGATCTCGTTGTAACCTGTCATTTACCGCGTAATCTCGCGAGATTATGCGTCCTCTGCTGTAACTACCACAGACAGAGTAACGAAGTGCAGAGTTTGTGAATCGACATCCCGTGGAATGTCTATTCACTGTCTAAACTCTTCAGTATTGTTAATGTGTTAGTATAAGGGTATGTGCACACACACTATTTACGTCCGTAATTGACGGACGTATTTCGGCCGCAAGTCCCGGACCGAACACAGTGCAAGGAGCCGGGCTCCTAGCATCATACTTATGTACGACGCTAGGAGTCCCTGCCTCTCCGTGGAACTACTGTCCTGTACTGAAAACATGATTACAGTACGGGACAGTTGTCCTGCAGAGAGGCAGGGACTCCTAGCAGCGTATATAACTATGATGCTAGGAGCCCGGCTCCCTGCACTGTGTTCGGTCCGGTACCTGCGGCCGAAATACGTCCGTCAATTACGGACGTAATTAGTGTGTGTGCACATACCCTAAGACAGCACATAAGGATCTAACAGGATCCCTATGCGCTGTGTAAATGAATGGAGAGGAGTGCATGATGCTGATTGGTCACTGATTGGTCAGCGTCATGCACTCCCCTGTACAACACCCACTTGGTCTAAAGTGAAAATACGCCCACTTGGGCATTAAGCAACTCATTAGCATAAATCTAAAAACGCTAATAAAGTGGTAAAAATAGATCGTTTTTTTAAATAAAAAGCATTACTGTCACACATTATAGCGCCGATCTCCTTATGTAGGAGATAGGGCACTTATAATGTGGTGACAGAGCCTCTTTAACTCAGAATTCCCATATGATATATAAAAATGTGTTTTCTAAACTGGAGTACCTCTTTAAGAATCTCTGTCACCACATTATAAGTGCCCTATCTCCTACATAATGTGATCGGCGCTGAAATGTAGATAACACTATTTTTTATTTTTAAAAACTATCATTTTTGAGGAAGTTAGGAGCAATTTTAGATTTATGCTAATTACTATCTTAATGCCCAACTGGGCGTTTTTTAACTTTTGACGAAGTGGGCGTTGTAAAGAGAAGTTCTATACACAAGAATACAGAGTCTGAAGCCAATTTATATCAAACTGTATAACAGTTCACCAGGTGCACCAGAGATCACCTTTATGGGTAAGAACACTTTACTTATCTAATTCTTATTTAATGCATGGTCTACATCTATTTCTCTATTACAACACTTTTATTGCTGGACGTTGCATGTCCTGCATATTAATGAGCACTTATATAGATTTAGATTACTGATACTCCATACAAGTGTTACCCTTGCAGTTGCCCATACAATAGGGATTGACATTTCTGGTTGTCTTGGTGTTTTTCTGTGTTTATTATACATAGCGTTTCTCCTGTCATATACCTTTTTAACAGGTTTGTTGTTTTGTATATTTAAATAAAGTTGTTATACAGTTTTATATAAATTGGCTTCAGACTCTGTATTCTTGTGTATAGATGTATCTATTATAGAGTTGCCTAATCATTATAGAAGGGAGGATGTTCTTTTAGAACAGTACCTAGCCCAGTATTACTCTTGTATCTGGAGGTTATTAATTACAGTTGTAAAGAGAAGTGTATGACGCTGACCAATCATGGTCATACACGTCTCTCCGTTCATGTCCATTTGTACTCAGCACAGCGTGATCTAGCGAGATCATGCTGTGCTGTCACATACACCCACATTAACTTTACTGAAGTGTCTTGAAAGTGAATAGTCATCATCTCCAGCCAGGACGCAATATCTATTCAGACTCCCGACACTTTGGTAATGTTTGTATGGGACTTAATTGCTACACAGCGTGATCTCGCGAGATCACGCTATGAATGACAGCAGTAGCGTGATCTTGCAGCAATTAAGTCCCACATAAACTTTACCGACGTGTCGGGAGTGTGAATAGATATTGCGTTCTGGCTGGAGGTGATGTCTATTCACTGTCGAGACACTTCAGTAAAGTTGATGTGGGTGTATGTGACAGCACAGCGTGATCTTGCGACATCACGCTGTGTTGTGAATACTAATGGACGTGAATGGAGAGAAGTGTATGACGCTGATTGGTCTTCGTCACACTCCTTTTTACAACGCCCACTTGGTCAAAACTTAAAAAACGCCCAGTTGGGCATTAAGAAAGTAATTAGCATAAATCTAAAATTGCTCATAACTTCCTCAAAAATTATAGCTTTTCAAAATAAAAAACACTTATCTACATTACAGCGCCGATCACGTTATGTAGGGAATAGGGCACTTATAATGTAGTGACAGAGCCTCTTTAAGTGCTATGAGATAGCTTACATTTAGAACGTTACAGTGCTCTCATTGCGCTGGGAGGAAGGAGTGTGGCATATTCATGAGCTGCCGCTCTCCCTGCCTAGCTGGCAATGATTGAAAGCTGTCAAACATCGCTGGGCGGGGGAAGCGGCAGCTCGTGAATGCGCCGGACTCTCACTCGCTATCAGACATAAGTGACAGACCACTATAATCAGTGTGTCTGTCACTACTTTTCGCTGCTTTCAGAGAGGGCAGCATAAAGTAACTGACCGGTTCCCTTTAAGGGACAGGGCTTCTCCTTACATGGTTTCAACTGATGGAGCTGTTCCTTCTGCTGAAGCAAGCTGCTTCCCAGCCAGAGGCAAGACACCCTAACAAAACCCCTTTTCCCAAGCTATTGCTCATATGTTCTAAAGTATGAAGAGGTAGGCATTGAGGACTCCAGGGAAAAAATTTCCGGTACATTGCTGGAACGTGTTTAACACCGCATGGCTGCTTCTAGTGCGAGTAGGTATTCTTAGGCTTTCCAAGGATTTGAGATCTCAACCAAAACACCAGATCTTATATTGTTTTCTTCAACTATTGGCCAACAACCAGTTAGTCTCATGTCCATAGCCAGCTTTAGGGTGATGCAATACACTTTAATGCCTACGAATTACATAATATAGCTCTGATCTCTGGTACAGTATTTACAGAGCATTCATATGCGGTCCATACAGTCATAATTCTACGTTCGTTGAAATCTTGATGTATATATGTCTGCAGAACACACTATTTGGATGTTTGCATCTAAATTAAAAGAGTAAAGAAAACCCGTTTTCAAAATAACCTTTCAAGGAATTGATCTAGTCGGTCCCCTATGCAGGACTCACATCTATCAACTAGAGAGTGCGTAAGAAGAGCGTCCATCACTTTGAAGGAACCAGCATGTCCGCGCTTTGATTTTAATGGGCACTTTGTAATGCTTCATTTCACCTGTGGTGGCACTGCAGGGGAATTGAATACTTGTGTTCCCACACAGATTACAGCTGATTGCTGGGGATCCCAGCAGCAAGATACCCTGTGGTCAATGTATTGTAATAGTACCCTTCTAAGAGAATTGAATTGTCCAAAGTGGAGAACCCATTTAAGAACTTCACCCATCTACAGCCTAGGTCCCTGAGATCATTGCTTGAGTAACAAATTTTAGAACATTGTATAGTTATGAAAGGGGGCACCAGATATGTGAGCCTTATGTCCTAAAATATGTAAAAAAAAAATTTGTTTGTTTTTCAGTTTTCTTTCCTCTTTGGCTTTCTTGACTATGTCATAAGGGACTGTGTGCTCAGACCTTAATGGATGTTTTTTCTCTCTTTAAAGCCCACGTAGAGAATGAAGAGCAGTATACCCAAGCACTGGAAAAATTTGGAAGCAGCTGTGTATGTAGAGATGACCCGGATTTGGGCACAGCCTTCCTGAAATTCTCCGTCTTCACCAAGGAACTCACTGCACTTTTTAAGAATCTGGTAAGACAGATTTTTTTTTTGATTTTTTTTTTTAAGTATATCTAATATTTTTCCTCTTGTGCTGATCAGGATCCTGTAACTAGTCCTGTGTATATGTATTCAATTCCATACCGAGACTTGTATCATGTGATATAGTCCTAGTTTGACAACCTTTTTGTTTTGCTGTTGTGCACCCATTCACTCCAAGAGCCATATGTGACTTCAACTTCCAGCATAGAACCCATCTTTGTCGTAGGTGGGGGTTATCTAATTGATATGGATTTTTGGTGCATGGGAGTTTTTTTTTTTTCGGGACCACATACTAAATGACCTATTGCCATGGGGCTTGGACCAGTAGAAATCATTGCTTACAGCCCATTGGAGTTTGCTAGAGTTTTACTTACTTTCTTTTATTATTCTATTTATAAGAAGTGCAAAGAACGTTAAATGCCAACGAGGAGTTCTGTGACTCTCTGCGGCTTCATGCTTTTATTCATATAGCCACATACAGATGTCTCTTTCCGCGTTTTTTACGCTTTCTGGAATTGTGCCAATAGAGAGAACACGTCTCGCTGCTTACTCTTTACACACACGTTAATAAAGTGGAGGGATGCTGGTTACAATAATGAACATGGACAACCTGGCTCTCGTTCACTTGTCATGTGTGCTGCTTTGTAAATGTGTAGACTGGCGCTCTGTAGGGTTCACTGAAATAACACGGCATGTGGGCGCTCGACTGCGGCTTCCCTTTATCCCATTCAGCTGGTAAAGCATTCACAAATATAATGAATGGCTCGAAGTGGGATATTTAATTTCATGTGAAGAAATCATGCTGGGAATCTGGGGAAAATACAAAATAAAAAATCTTTTAAAGCTGCTGAAGAATTTTTAGAATATGAGACTATGCTTTGTTATTGTCTTTGATTAACAGTAATATATGCGCATGATTAAGACCTATAGCAGTAGAAAAAAAACCAGATAACCTATGATAGCCACTCTGACTTATTTCCTTAAAAATAATTTATTTTCACCTTTTAAAACTTTTAGCAAAAACAAAAAAAAAACCTCCACACATATGTAAGAGAAGTACAAAGGATACTCCTACTTTTGATTGACAGCTCCTCTCCTTCCCCCAGCACACACGAAATCCCGTGCTTGCTCATCAATGTTCTGGTGCGTGTGCACAATAGCGGCGCAGTAGCTAGATTCGAGGCCCAGACGAAGCAGGGAAGGGTATCAGACAATACATTACAGGCGTGTTGTGCGCTGTATCAGATAATGTTTCGACATTCAGGGCGGTCCAGTTTTCAGCGGTGGGTGGGCATAAGAAGGAGAGTCCAATAGGTGAAATTCTGGTAACCGGTTTCCTTTAAATATTAAATCCGATTAATATTGATCTGTGACCACTCGATAGCTCAGCGATTTAGTGCTATATATTTAGCTGGTTAACATCTGTATTCATGCCATCCGCAGATCAGGCCTTCTAGTATCGGGCTGAATAAAGCAGGAAGGCGGCATATCTATCTAGTGGCATGTCCACTAAAGTGTTCGCCCGTGAGTTGGCTTGGTCGGAGTGGGACATGAAGAGCCCAGCATTTCTAGGTCATGTGACTTGCCATCTGACATTGAGAGACGAAGGCTGAGTTCAGACATCGCAGATTTGTTGCAGATTTTACCCTTTGCAATGCAAAAGGGTAAGATCTGAGTCAAATCTGAATCTAAGGCAGAATTCACACGTTGCGGATTTGTTGCAGATTTGACTCAGATCTTACCCTTTTACACTGCAAAGGGTAAAATCTGCAACAAATCTGCAATGTGTGAATTCTGCCTTAGATTCATTGTATGAATGGATGATATGCATCTAAACTTTGATGTCATGCTTCTCTCGCTATGTAAGATGGCATACTTTTGGCTGTACTTTACGGTAAACTTTTGCCGTAACTGGTATTGAAACTGCATTTTCTTTTTGTATATTCAACGCTTGCCAGTGTTTTTCTTACGTGTAACCATTGTACTTTCCAAACACACATGTGCAGGTGGGTTTTTTTCTTTTAAGGAAATAAGCCGTTGTCTATCAAATTTTTTAATACATAATAAAAAATATATATATTCATAAATAAAACCGCTAACTAAATATTCTAAGCGCATAAATGATCCCATATAGACTGTGTGTAAAATGTCCAAGACCGTTGTCTTTATGAACCTCCATTATGTGTCCCAATGCAGGACCACTGATGCTCTTCCACTACACAGGACAATTCTGACACACTATGGCAGCTGTGTCGGATTGGTTTTCAATTGGATCCTGATGGGCCTCGTGGACGTTTAATGTGTCTGTCTGGTTTCAGCAGGTTTTACATCCAGAATAGTGGTGCAGACTGTTCATTTTTTGCTGGAACCCCTGGTGGAAAATGTAAAACGAAGGTGTGAACCGAGACTGCAGACTAAGACCTCATGCACATGACCGTAGCCATGTGCACAGCCGTGATTTTCGGGTTGGCCCGGGGCGGAGAGTCACCCGCGAGCTGTCCGCAAATCGTTGGCCGTGCACATGGCCGCGTCCATTATTTCCTATGAGCCTGGACCATGCACGGACTGTGGAAACCACGGTCGTGTGCATGGCCCCATAGGAATGAATGGAGCCGCAATTCTCCCGTGGACTTTCGGGGAAATTGCGCCCGCAAAAGCACGTCCGTGTGCATGGGACAAAAGACCCTGTTCACACTGAGTTTTTTTGCCTCAAAACCTATTCAGGAATTTTCAGGCAGATTTTGACCTGCCTGTACTTTCTTGCTGCAGTCTTTTTCAGCCGTGGCCACTGAGCGCCACGGGCAAAAACAGCTTCCTCGGCTTCCCGTTGATTTCAATTGGAGGTTGGAGGCGGAAAACAACAAGAAAGAGCATGCTGCTTTTTTTTTTTACCTCAAGCGGTTAAAAGCCAATGAGAGACTGTTTTGGTGCCAGAATCAGCGTAAAAAAAACTCAATGTGAACCGGGCCTAACACAGAGGTCAAGAGGGGGAAGAGAGCAGGAAGTACTTTTATTTCAATTAAAGGAGTTGTCAAGGATTACAACATGGCTTCTTTCTTCCACAAACAGCACCACAACTGTCCACAGGTTGTGTGTGGTATTGCAGCTCAGCCCCATTCTCTTCAAAGGAGCTGAGCTGCAATACCAGCCACATCCTATGGATGGCCGTGGTGTTATTTTTGGAACAAAGCAGCTATGATTTTCTATTCCTTAACCCCTTCCCCCTGCTGGCATTCTGGGCCCTAATGCCCAAGCCATTTTTTAAATTTTTCCATTGTCACATTCGAAGAGCTGTAACTTTTTTTATTTTTGCGTCGGCATAGCTGTATAAGGTCTTGTTTTTTGCGGGACGACTTGCAGTTTTTATTGGTACCATTTGAGAGTAGATGCGACTTTTTGATCACTTTTTATCACATTTTTTTAAAGTCAGGATTAACAGAAAACAGCAATTTTTCCATTGTTTTTTATTTTATTTTTTACGGCGTTCACAGTGCGGGTTAAATAATGTAACAGCTTTATAGTCGGGGTCGTTACGGACGCGGCGATACCAAATATGTGTAACTTTTTTGCTTTATTGTAGTTTTTTAATAGCAAAGCATTTTGTAAGGGGAAAAAGTGGGTTTTTCATTTATTTTTTTTTGACTTTTTTTTTTTTATTAAACTTTTTTTACTTTTATACTAGTCCCACTAGGGGACTTCACTATCCTCCGATCGCTATTATAATACACTGCAATACTTTTGTATTGCAGTGTATTACTGCCTGTCCGTTTAAAACGGACAGGCATCTGCTAGGTCATGCCTGCGGCATGATCTAGCAGGCATTCGCTCCAGGCAGACCTGGGGGCCTTTATTAGACCCCCGGCTGCCATAGAAGACACAGACACTCGGCGATTTTATCGCCGGGTGTCGGTGGGAGAGAGAGGGAGCTCCCTCCCTCTCTCCAAAACCACTAGGATGCGGTGCTCGCTATTGTGCACCGCATCTGAAGGGTTAAACGGGTGAGATCGATACTAATATCGATCTCACCCGGCAGAGCAGGGACGCTCCCAGCCCTCAGCTGCCTCTGGCAGCTGAGAGCAGGGAGATTTCACGGCTCCCTGCTCTGTTTACTTTATTCTACAGCAGCGCCGTGGAATAGCGGCGCTGTAGAATAAAGCCCATTAATGACCGCCGTGAAAAGGCTAATCGGCGGTCATTAAGGGGTTAAAAACCCTTTACAGGGTTTTTCCCACAACGGACATTTGTCACCTATCCACAGTATAGGTGAAAAGTGTAGGATACCTGTGGGCCCCACCACTGGGACCTCCATCGATCAATAAAAACGTGGGTTCCGACCCTTGTTCCTTTTTTCTGCACGATCGCAGTGAGGATTGTTTTGAATAAAGCAGCGGTCGTGCATTTGCGCTGCCACTCGATTCAATGTCGGAGGCTGATGTAAATAGCTGAGCACTGTACTCGCCTGTCACCGTCGGCCCCATGGGTATTGACTGGAGCGGCAGCGAACGGCACAAACGCTGCTTTATTCAAAATGCTCGTTAAGCAATTTATACATTTATCACTTATCCTGTTGATAGGTGAAAAAATTTCAATTGTGGGAAAACCCCTTTAAGACATGCTTGGTAACTGGTTGACTGACAAAAAACAGTTGCCCACAACCTTCAAAATGGTTAACCAAAGTTGCAATTTTGTGATCCCAATAGGAAGTACAGCTCTAGAGCATAAACTGCTGCTCTGACAAGTAAAAAGTTGAACTTGTTTTGGTGTATCAAGGCCCAAGTATCAGAAATGTATTTATGAAAATGTTCTTACTTGGTGGTTTGGTATTTTTTTTGTTTTTTTTTTGTTCCCCTTCATTATTTTTTTCTGCATTTAAAACGTGTTTTGGGCTAGAGGAAACCGTTTGTAGGACATTATAATCTCCATTTAGTGAAATAACGGTGCGATCATTTAAAACAAACAACAAAATGTAAAACCCGTGCACCATAGACATTTTTTTGTTTTATATTTTTATTCGTTGGCACCTGTTTCTGTGTGAACCTAGCCAGTGTTAATCCCTCACAACACGGGTAATGTTATTCAGACCTGTCTGTGTTGTTGTAGCTTCGGCCAAGTTCTAGCTGGGTAAAAGCCGACCTGCACAGGCTATAAAGCCCTCGTCCCTGTGGTGTTCCCTCTGATCCCCGGCCGCTCTTGTTTGGTCTGTTGTAATTGGCAGGCAGGGCAGTCACTGACAGGTGCAAACAGTAATTGACATCAGATTGGCTGCCCAGCACTAGATTCCTGCGGTGAAGCAGACTGGAGGGAGGGGGCTCTTATTGAAATGTCTGAGGGTTATTTGAAGTTGTGAAGTGCATTTGTTGATGTTAAAGCTACAGGTTTACCTGAGTAAGCAAAATGTGGAGCGTGCGAGACCGAGGACCGAACGCCAGGCTAATGAATGCATTTCCACCTAAAATTAAAACCATTACCAATATAAAAAAAACCTTAAAGCGTACCTGACTTTTCAGGTGACTTTTCAGAATAAGCTGTCATATGTGTGTACGTGAGGAATAACTATTTCTAGCCGTTATATGACTTGTACCATGAATTTTTAGTAGTTTTCCCCTGTGCAGGCTCGATCTCGAATTCTCAGTTTTCTCGGAGCTAGTGGGCAAAGCCTAAGGCTGGGTTCACATGAGCACATTAACGTCCGTAATGGACGGACGTATTTCGGCCGGAAGTCCCGGACCGAACTCAGTGCAGGGAGCCGGGCTCCTAGCATCATAGTTATGTACGACGCTAGGAGTCCCTGCCTCTCCGTGGAACTACTGTCCCGTACTGAAAACATGATTACAGTACGGGACAGTTGTCCTGCAGCAAGGCAGGGACTCCTAGCATCGTACATAACTATGATGCTAGGAGCCCGGCTCCCTGCACTGAGTTCGGTCCGGGACTTCCGCCCGAAAAACGTCCGTCTATTACGGACGTTAATGTGCTCGTGTGAACCCAGCCTTACTGCTATGTCTTCTATACACTGCACACATAGAAGAGGTGAATCTATCTATCTATCTATCTATCTATCTATCTATCTATCTATCTATCTATCTTGTATACTTGGGAAAGGCTCTAGTGAACGGAGCTGAAACATTGCACGGGCAATAAAGTACCCATTTATTGAGTTGCTGCTCCTTTTTCAGGTTTCTGTGTATTTGGGACTTTGGTCTGTCCCTCAGAGCTTGCACCCATACGCTGCCTGTGCTGCTTCAAATAGCCATGTCTCGGGCTGTGGACCACCTAGAACAGCAGTTCTAAAGATTCTAATCTTACATATGACACCAGGATCGCAGTTCTAGCTGTGACACAACCGGAGATATCGCTAGTTGAATACACAGTCGGGAATGGAAGCTGTATACTATATGATCGACTTACCTGCAAACGCTGATGCTGCTGCAGAATCATCTGTAGCCTCTGGTGCCGATGTGGCCGACACGATGCAGGACCTGTGAGTGACGTCACAGATCTGCACTGCCAGAAGCTGGGCGTTGTGAAGAGAAGTGGATGATACTTCTCGTCAGAGCGCCCAGCTAGTAAAAGTAGTAAACACGCCCAGATGTACGCACATAATACACGCCCAGTTGTACTTTTGCAAGCCTCATTTGCATAAATACAAAAATGGTCATAACTTGGCCAAAAATGCTAGTTTTTTAAAAATAAAAACGTTACTGTAATCTACATTGCAGCGCCTATCTGCTGCAATAGCAGATAGGGGTTGCAAAATCTGGTGACAGAGCCTCTTTAATGTGCTTCTTTTTGAGCCACTCCTTTGTTGCCTTGGCTGTATGTTTCGGGACATTGTCGTGCTGGAAGACCCAGCCACGAGCCATTTTTAATGTCCTGGTGGAGGGAAGGAGGTTGTCACTCAGGATTTGACAGTACATGGCTCCATCCATTCTCCCATTGATGCGGTGAAGTAGTCCTGTGCCCTTAGCAGAGAAACACCCCCAAAACATAATGTTTCCACCTCCATGCTTGACAGTGGGGACGGTGTTCTTTGGGTCATAGGCAGCATTTCTCTTCCTCCAAAAACGGTGAGTTGAGTTAATGCCAAAGAGCTCAATTTTAGTCTCATCTGACCACAGCACCTTCTCCCAATCACTCTCAGAATCATCCAGATGTTCATTTTCAAACTTCAGATGGGCCTGTACATGTGCCTTCTTGAGCAGGGGGACCTTGCGGGCACTGCAGGATTTTAATCCATTACGGCGTAATGTGTTACCAATGATTTTCTTGGTGACTGTGGTCCCAGCTGCCTTGAGATCATTAACAAGTTCCCCCCGTGTAGTTTTCGGCTGAGCTCTCACCTTCCTCAGGATCAAGGATACCCCACGAGGTGAGATTTTGCATGGAGCCCGAGATCGATGTCGATTGACAGTCATTTTGTATGTCTTCTATTTTCTTACTATTTCACCAACAGTTGTCTCCTTCTCGCCCAGCGTCTTACTTATGGTTTTGTAGCCCATTCCAGCCTTGTGCAGGTCTATGATCTTGTCCCTGACATCCTTAGAAAGCTCTTTGGTCTTGCCCATGTTGTAGAGGTTAGAGTCAGACTGATTAATTGAGTCTGTGGACAGGAGTCTTTTATACAGGTGACCATTTAAGACAGCTGTCTTTAATGCAGGCACCAAGTTGATTTGGAGCGTGTAACTGGTCTGGAGGAGGCTGAACTCTTAATGGTTGGTAGGGGATCAAATACTTATTTCTCTGTGCACAATGCAAATAAATATATATCATTTTGACAATGTGATTTTCTTATTTTTTTTTAATATAATCTATTTCTCACTGGTAAAATTAACCTAGCCTAAAAATTCTAGACTGTTCATGTCTTTGACAGTGGGCAAACTTACAAAATCAGCAAGGGATCAAATACTTATTTCCTCCACTGTATGTATGGCGTATCCTGAAGATAGGCCATCAATTTCTTAGGACTGGACAACTCCTTTAAATTACACAGTTGATATATATCCGTTATAATATTAGATTAGCATAAGTATTTTGAAAACGTAGTGTTCATTTAAAGAGGACTTGACACTAGGCCATATAAGTTGAACTGATTAACTGACCTGAAAAGCACTGTCTCCCTGAGTCCATCTCAATTTTTTTCCTGGACCCCCTTGTTCCAAGGATTTGTCTCCTTACATGCTAATTTACTGTAGTTTGCCAACGGGGTGGAGCTAGCTTTCCTGGGTGTGATGCTAGCCAACAGGGCGTGAACTACCCTCAACCTGCCTCGCTCTGATTGGTCAACTACAGCAAGTTCGCATATAGGTGCCCAACACAACAGTGAACCATATCTCTAGAAGGAGGGGTCTAGGAAGAAGAAAAAAAAACCCCAGTGCTGGAATCCGGGAGACCGCGCTATTCAGGTCAGATAATCAGTTCAACTTATGACGTAGTGACCGGTCCTCTTCAAGATGTCCGTTTGTTACATAATTAATAATTCTATTGAAATTAATAGTAGTTATATCTATTTCTGGGAAAGCTGAGTAACCACCAGTATGGCTCACATAGAGGGTGCCATCTTTCTCAAATGGCAAATCTGTCTTTGTCCTATGTTCTCCTTTCCTCTACCATTGCAGAACTAGGAAGATTTGCTTTAAGGAGCCTTTCAAAGCTAGGGGACAACCCCTGTTGGAGATGTAATGATGGTCATGCTAGTTGTCACTCAGTTTTTTTTGTTTTTTTTTGCGAAAATTACTAGAACCATATTTCCTCCTAGATTGTAAGCTCTTGCGCGAAGGGTCCTCATTCCTTTGGTTTGGATTGTTAATTAGTTTTGTCACTGTGTAATGTCTGATATTGTCTGTACATGTTCCCTTTGAATTGTAAAGTGCTGCGGAATATGTTGGCGCTATATAAATAAATATTATTATTATAAATAGCTATTGAATAGGATTTCGAACAGCCTGATATTTTATGTAGAAATATTCCTTAAACAGACACTTTCACTTAGAGGGGCGTTCTCATCACAGACAATCCCTTGGATATTAGAGCCTGATCGCACAAGGTCCAACTTCAGGGACGCTTGTCAGCCGTGGCGTAAGGCCAACTGTACTGACCGCAAGCTCCTAAAAATATCTGCACCCAGGATCACTATTTCTTGTATATCTCCGGGTCTGGGATCCATCAGAGCCAGTTACATATGTATGAATATTAGTAGCTCTTTTTCGATAAACTACAGTATTTTTAGATTCACCGCTCGCTGTAACGTTCGTATCAAGGACTGAATAGAAACCACTGCGGAAGCTGAGTTTCTGTTTTGGTTTCTACAGCGGAGACTATGAGAAAACATCTGTTCAGTAACAAGTCCTCTGCTCTTCAGGGTTTCAGCCCACATCACTATTGGTGGTGCAGGAAAGGCCAGTGGCTTCTTGCTGAGATTGCCATTTATCAGTCATTTTGTGGTTGCGGGAAGCTTCTCTTCAAATCCCCTTGGAAGCTGCGCATGAGATTTGAGATAATTTGCAGACTCCTTTTTCAAATCCTTTCTGCTTGGTTAAACATCTGTGCAGACCTCTGGTAAACAAGGCTGTACGTCGTCAAAAAACATCACGTCTTCTGCTGACGGCAAATCGGAGCCCCCATTATATGAACTCCAGAGATCCCATACAGCCAGAGTGCTGAGGAATGAAAGATTATCAGGATTTGATTGATCCAACAGTGTCCTCGAAAAAGCAGAGAGGAAAATCATCAATTTTCGGTAAAAAAATTTAATAGAACAACGTAGAGGATGACGCCAATTTGAATACAGCCTAAAATTGGAACTATATTCTTAAGATGACTGTGGGCGCCCCGAACTACCGTTCCCCTGTGCTTTCATTGGCTGAAAGAATCCCTGGAATGCACCTAAAGATTTCACAACCGTGGCAAACTTTTTAGATTTAATTTCTTTTGACTAATTTGGGACTTATTTTTAGCAACCAGGAAATAAGATCAAACAGTCTCTTGATGTCTACAGTAATTTGTCCTCCCCTGTTGTAATATATCTTAGATCTGCGGTTTGTAAACCTGCAGAGTGGCCCCATGTGGTCATGGTCCCTGAGATCTGCACTCAAGAACTGAATGAGTCCACTGCGTATTACAGACCCATGAGCAGATATGGTGCTTGTTTTAGTTTATTCACAATAATGTGGAAAGTCTTTTTAAGGGGGAGTTCACACAGAGTTTTTTGACGCGGAAATCGCGTGGGAGGCGTTTTTTTCCCGCGAGCGGAAAAACGGGCTTGCGGGAGAAAGGGAGATGCCATATCTTATGGCGTTTACGCCTCTGATCTCCCATTGACATCAATGGGAGGCAGAGAAAGCGTATTTCACAGCATTTTATGCCCGCGGCGCTCAATGGCCGTGGGTGAAAATCGGTGTGCAGGCAGAGCAAAATCTGCCTCAAAATTCCAAATAGAATTTTGAGGCAGATTTTCCTTCTGCAAAAAAACTCTGTGTGAACGCAGCCTTAGGCATGTTCTATATGGCTTTGTACCATTGCATGTAGCCTAGACCGCTGCCTGTGGGGTTGCTATGAAATGGGAATCCTGGTGCATTGATTCAGACTTCTATTGCCCCATCTTCTATAGAACATACGCTATAGACTTTGAGTACAGCCTTTATTTTTAGCATGTATTCACCCATTTTTTTGTGTCGGGGTCAAACATTTTTGTGCTGCTTTGTTAGAGCTGTGTATGTGACACAGGTGGTGACTATTTGCATTGTTGCCACCAGTCGTGTACTTCTCATTCAGTCACTTATCAGTCAGCATAAGCTTTTTCATGTAAATGTAACATTCGTTCTACAGTAGATGTAGAGAGAATGTCATTTCGCTCTTATTGCTTCCTTGGAGCAGATAAATGCCTCCGGAGTTCACAAGCGACAGGCGCGCTCTCTAAATATTCCTGCTAAAATCATTTCACTCGGCTGTCATGGCTGCAGAGGCTTTAATTCAATAGCAAGTGGTTTCAATGGGGCAATTTACCTAATGTCAGATGCTGCACTGCTAAATGTAAGCGTCCTCCGTTGTGGTCTGGCCATCAATCACGAGGAGTCTTTTCAAATATTATTTTTTTTCTAAACCTTTTGCTACATGGAAATTGATTAAAGTAATGCACTTCATGGAGCAACTGCAAATAATATAAATGACCTAAACATATACCAGAGCTGAGGCGCCATTTCCATTGACAGATGGTCATTTGGGTCTTTTTCTGTTATCCTGTCAAGTTTTTGAAATTTCTTCTCATCCATATGTTCGCCTATGGGAAAGCGGCGTAATAACTAATATGACCCCCTTTATAGCCTTCACTGGAGTAGTCACCCCACTTTACTAGCACTGCAAACCTGCTTTGTTATACAGAGATAAAGGTACCAGCAGAGTATCATTGCCTAACTAAGCAGATTCTCCTTCTGGACTGTTGGGCGGCAACACTTGTGTTGGCCGTTACTAATGACGGGTGGGGGTACCCAATTGGAGGACAGTCTATACGCTCAAGGCTTTGAAAACTACTGTAGGTTCTCGACCAGTGGCTCTCCAACTTTTGTGAACCTACAAAGCAGCATGCATGGGCGGCCACAGGCTGGTAGAGCATGCTAGGGGTAGTAGTAGTTTCACAACAACTGGAGACCCACACAGGACTACTGGTCGAGACTTTGAAGTTACTTTTCAGAATATAAAAAAAATTATTGAAATTCCCTCATATAATGTGAGATACCAGACTGTTCTGAAAACATGGCAGCCTGGAGAATTAGATTTTTCTTTGAAGTTTAACATATAATCTGTCAAATTGCTTTTTATTATTTAATCTGTCAAGTTTTAGTCGATCATATCTGCTGAGAAATAGCCAATGGGAAGCTCCCAAAAGGACAAAACAAGTATGTGTATCTGGGAAGCATGGTGTATGGCCGACGTTCCATTCCCTGGGGGTCGGCCATACTGAGTCTGTTAGGAGCATGTCATCTTTGGGTTTCCTGGATTATTATGGTGATTTCCAAATTCATTAAATCTCATTGTGTAATCTTTCACATTATGTTCCTGGAACATAATGGAAAGTATATTTATATCACATATCTACCAGGGACTTGGGTTATTTTCTGTTAATGTCTATGGGATTTCTTATAGCCTGGCCACTAAAAAAAATAAATAAAATCAGACGGGCTTTATAAATCGACACTAATTTGTCCACCTCTGGTAGAGATAGAAGTAATCTAGAGATAGATATTTATGGAAAGTAATCGTTGATAAATACTTACCCATGGTCCCATGTCTTTGTATTGGTATATATATATATATATATATATATCTCCCTGGCGCTTCTCCGTTCACTTCTTCATCCACATGCTTTGCTGTGACTGTGATGCACTGATGCTGCTCCAACAAGAGATGCAGGGGTGCTAATATTACTAATGCAGGGAAGACTGTCGGCTAATTCCTCCGAATCTACCAAGGCAAGATTAGACTGATTTATGGGATATGAAGTGCTGGATAAAAAACTTTTTACTGTATATCCAGAAGGGTTTTGAATAAATATAACTTAGTTCATGCCTTTTTGAGACTATGTTCACATAAGGAAAAAATGTATAAAGATTTTACTACATAATGGCAAAACTAGATTTACACTGCACACACCGTATTTCTTTTCTTACTATTCAATTTCTCTGCACGTCTCCCCAGTGTGATAAAAAATTCAGTAGTTTGTGGGGTTTTACATTAGAGCTGCAGAGGAAATGTGTTCTACTATACAGAGCAGGCAGCAGAGGCTTCTGCCTAAGGCCTCATTTACACGAGCGTATTATACGCGCGTGCGACGCGCGTGCTTTTCACGCGTGTCGTACGCACCTATAATAGTCTATGGGGCTGTTTAGACGATGCGTGAATTTTGCGCAGCGTGAGTGCGTTGCGTAAAACTCACGACATGTTCTATATTCTTGCGTTTTTCACGCAACACGCACCCATTGACTTCAATGGGTGCGTGAAAACAACGCATGCCACACTGACGGTCCTGCGTTGCATGCGCGAAAATCACGCAAGAGCTGTCAAAAGGATGAATGTAAACAGAAAAGCACCACGTGCTTTTCTGGTTACAAACATCCAAACGGAGTGTCAAATTAGAGATGAGCGCACCGAACTTCACCGGGTTCGGCCGAACTCGTTTTAACCGAACCCGGCAAAAAATGTTCGGGTACGCGACGTCAGGAGACAGTCACTGCCCACGGTGCTGAAAGACTTAAACTGTTTCAGCACCATGGACAGTGACTTTCGATCACAATATACATATACGTGTAAAAAAAAAAAGAAGTTCTGACTTACCGATAACTCCCGGCTTCTTACTCCAGTCCGACCTCCCGGGATGACAATTCAGGCCAAGTGACAGCTGCAGCCAATCACAGGCCAAGCACAGGCTGCAGCCAATCACAGGCTGCAGCGGTCTCATGGCCTGCCGCGTCATCCTGGGAGGTGGGGCCGGATGACAAGAGAGGGACGCGTCACCAAGGCAACGGCCGGGAGACCGGACTGGGGGAAGCAGGAAGTTCTTGGTAAGTATGAAAGTCTTTTTTTATTCACAGGTTGGTGTATATTGTGTTCGGCATTCACTGTCGAGGGTGCTGAAAGAGTTACTGCCGATCAGTTAGCTCTTTCAGCACCTTGGACAGTGACGGGCGTCGACTACCTCATCTCTATGATGGCGGCTGCGCGAAAATCACGCAGCCGCGCATCATACACGGATGACACACGGAGCTGTCAATTGCCTTTTGCGCACGCAAAACGCAGCGTTTTTTTGCGTGCGCAAAACGCACACGCTCGTGTAAATGAGGCCTAAAGGCATTTGAGGCCCTTACAGAGAGGTTGTTTAGGGCGGTCTACGGTCTTAACCCTTTTCTACATCCTCTTCTCACACGTATTTATGAGATATCAGAAGATCATTTTGAATGTATTTTCCCTTTAAATACAAGCTACTTACCTACACACTGTAAAGGCTTTGTGTTACAGTATGATTTCAGCTCTGCAGATATGTCCAAGACAAATACTATCCAACAGCAAAAAAAAGTCATACTCCACACTCTTTTGTATTTCCCTCTTTCTACACCGGTTTCAGTTGGTAGGTACCTTCAGTCTTGAGAAAATAGTAAGAGTAGGGAAGATTTATAATATTACACCCAAATTGTGCATCACTTTTCATTTGAATTACTTAAATGCATCATTATACAAGTTTTTAACGTGATTATTGATATCTTCGAGGACTCACTAGTGTAAAGGGATGTCAAGGACCTTTGAACATACATCATTGTCTATGGGCTGAGAAGAACCCGCACCCTGACAGGTCACTCCCTATAAACAAAGCCGGACAGGGAGAATAGAGGGAAGCCGCCCAGCGGACATGTGTTCCAGAGCCCAGCGCTTATTAAAACAAGATTTTCTTTAAATGCTGGAATAAGGCCGCCATTCACACGTAGCATAATTGCTGTGGATTTTCAGATTTTAAAAATCTCTTCCACGCGCTGCTGAATATTTCCGGGCAGAGATTGACCTGCATTGCAGATTTTCGAAACCACAGCATATTAATAAATGCTCCGAAATGGCTGCATATTTGTTACGGGCTTTCTGTGGAAGTGAAATTCTGCAACAAATAGCAAGGCTATATTTTTGTGTGGGAAAAGATAGTGAATTTGCAGCAAACATTGCAAGTATGTTTTAAAATAAAAAATCCACACTCACTGCTACTGGTGTTCCCATAGTGACGCGGCTGGTTCTCCCTCGTCTGGTTTTAGTGCTGACCGCATCCTGAGATGATGTATTATCCCATGCGACTGCTGCAGCCAATCACAGGGTGCCATGGTCACATGGAAGAAAACGCTCTCAGGTGGCTGGAATCACTGACACCAGGTCTGGGAGGAATGATGCGTTGCTATGGGAGACGGAGGAGATAAGTATTTACTTTTTTTTTTCCCCCTCCCTCTCATCTGGTGTCTTCAGCAGCAAATCCACCCAAAAGTCTGCACCAAGTCAAACACACGATTTGGTGCGGGCTTTCGGCCTAAATTCCCTGTGGCATCTGGGTCAGATTTGCTGCAGAGTATTCTACTAAAAAAAAGAGAAGAGGAGCAGTCGCACATGTATTCACCCCCTGCACCTAATCAGACTATTTGTCGACTGCACGACTCTGATGTTTACCGGCATCTGAATTGCTGATGTTTTTGGTCTATTTAGATTTAGTGATTATCTGAAAATATTTGCATATAGACATATATATGACATTTTAGGGCCTGTTCACATCACCGTTCATTTCCGTTTCGGGGTTCCGTCGGGTGAACCCCGCAACAGAAAGTGAAACTGACAGCACAGCTTCCGTTTCAGTCACCATTGATCTCAATGGTGACGGAAACATCGCTAATGCTTTCCGTTCGTCACCATTCTGGCTGGTTTCCGGTTTTCCAACGGAATCCATAGCGTAGTAGACTCCGGGTCCTGGGTATAATCTATATTTGTCACCTCTCCTGACATGTTTTGTTTTAATAAACACTTGTATTTCCCATGAAATAACAATTCTGGATCATAATTTCTTAGAACTCTGCCTTGTGCCGTTCCTCTTATTTTTCATATAATTGTATGGATAAATTGACAACTGGGCGTTACCACTTCCCCTTGCCAAGTGGGCGTGTCCCTACACATTCTCGCTCTGTCCGCACCGATTGGACATGGTCACTGGGTAACACCCAGTTGTCAATTTTTTTGATACATTTCCAGGAGGAATAACAAAGGAACCGCACAACATACAGTTCTAAGAAAAGATGCTCCAGAATTGTTATTTCATAGGGAATACACGTATTTACTAAAACAGACAATTTAGGAGAGGTGACAATTCCTATTTAATGGGCGAGTTGCCCAGTTCAGGACCCTTATCTATTAGCCAGACAGAGCAGCTGCAAAGTGCAATACATCTTTTCCCCTGTGGTGGCACTGCAGGGGATCGAAAAATTGCTGCCAGTTTCATCCATAGATTACAGCTGATAGGTGATCATTTCAGCAGCAGGACGCCCTATGATCAGCTTATTATTGAAGCACCCACTTTTAATTGCATTGTGAAGGTCTAATAGGTTATTTGTGAATCGACCAATAAGGAATAGACTCAAGTGGCAAGTTGTCCCGAAAGTCCCCTCCTAATGGGGTTTACTGCAGGACCTTTAGTGCCCATTATTGTGTCAGAACCTGGACCCATAGGAGAATCCTCAGGTGGGCCAGTCCGACCCTGCTTATCGTGGACTGGAACAACGGTAGCAGGTCAGATATTTGACAAACTGACTTGTTGGAAAGGTGGCACCGTATGCCAGTGCCATATTGATAATCACTGAGCTTTTCAATATGACCCATTCTACTTCTAGTGTTTGGCCTCATGCACACGACCGTAGTGTTTTTCTGGTCCGCAAATTCCAGGACCGTGTTCCGTAAAAGGTCCTCCGCAGTTCATCCTTATGTAATCCGCAAAATGCGGATAAAACAAAAAGCCTAGGTAAAACAGGATGACGACAGAATTCATTCCCGGTCGTCGCCTAGCAACACTTCCGCAAATCCGCAAACTGCGGTTGACACACGGAGGTGTACCCGCATTTTCCATGGGCCCATTGACTTCTATGGGCATGTCCGCATCGAATTTGCAGGCTGTAGTAAGACATGTCCTGAGTTTGTGCGGCACGGATTTGCGGATATGCGGGGACCCGTGAAAACACGGATAGTGTGTATGGGGCCGCAGTTCTCCCGTGGATTTTCGGGGGAATTGCGGACGCAAAAACACGTTCGTGTGCATGGGACCTTTGTCTGAGGAGAGATTATACGGCGCTTCGCTTTATTATATGAACCTGTTAGCAATGAGTATTGCTGAAATGACTGAACCCACTGATTATTGGGGAGTCCATATGCTTTGGCCATTATATATGTATGTAGATGAATATTTTTTTTCGGGCTAAAGCTTCAACCATCCGCTATGTGAGGTTAAAGAAATATTGTTTGTCTAATACATATACATTTACTGTGTTAGAAAAAATCTTGCAAAGTATTGAAGGTCACTGTTCACACGTGAGAAATAAAGAAATATTTCCAATGGCAATTGCTTAGCAAATTTTTGCATTCAATCAGACTGTAGGTCCCTCGTGACAAAGCTGTTCAGACAACTCCGACTCATGTTGATAGATTCCTGTATGGAGTGGGGTGAAGTTATTTGCTTTATAATTTACACTATTCCACTGCAGTGCGTATGAAAAGAGCAAAAACCATCAGTTCTCTTATGTTTGATCTTTACCCATTCCCTCTTCAAGTGCTTACCTGGACCAGGGGAGTGGCTGCCATCTTTCTATATAGTGCAAAATTGAGGACAAAGGCTCTGTCCACATCATGTTTTTTTTTTGTTTAATATGTACATTGGGAAAGCTCCCGACATACCCGGTAAACGTGTCCATAGTGCTCCGTTGTCAGACCGCGGCTAAAAATGTATGGCTTAGCGTTGTCTACTTCTGTATTCCATCCCTCAGGCCCCATGCACACGACCGTGCCCGCAATTGTGGGCATGGGCGGCCGCCGACTGCCACCCGCATTTTCGGGCCGTGCTCCCATACAAAGTATAGGAGCACGGCCCATAAAATACGAAAAATAGGACATGCTCCATACTTCCCGGCACGTAGCGCTACGGAAAGATGTCCACATTCAATGAAAGTGAATGGGTCCATTTTTGCGGCCCGCAATTGCGGTCTGCAAAAACTGCGTTTTTTTACGGTCCTGTGCATGGGGCCTCAGAGTCCAGTAAGTAAGCGTATACGGTTTTAATTTAACGTGACAGATGCTACTGTATGACATCTCCCAGTCAATTGTTCAATGGATACATCATGAATTTTTCAATATATTTTCGCAACGTTTGTTAACCCCTTCCCATCCTGCTCTGTAACGATAGTATGTTGTGGCTTGCAGTTCGTTAACTTGAGCTGAGGTTCTATTGCGCTGCTGTGATGGCTCAGGAGCTCAGCCGGCGCCATCACTTGCGGATGTCAGCGGTAATATACATCCGACACCCCACATTATCAGCCGGAATCGGAGATATCTCTGATCCTGGACTTTTAACACTGATGCCATGTATTAATGTAATTATACAGGGGAATGGGGGCCCTGCCAGAAACCGCGCCTAATACATTGCATGTGAGTTTTACAATGACACATATAATGCATTTCCATACAAAATGTTACATGAGCGATCAGAAGGTTAGGTGTTCACGTCCTATAGGAGAACTTTTTAAAAGAAAAAAAAAACAGTTCTATGTTTTTGAAAAAAAATAAAAAGACCATAAACCTTTTAGCCCCTTTTATTTTCTGAAAGGTGTAAAAATAAGAACTATACATATTTGGTATCACGACATTCGTAACGACCAGGAAGATAAAAATAAATGCAATATTTATCGTAAAAGGTGAATGCCGTAAAATAACAGACTTAAAAACAATGCCGAAGTTGTTTTTTAAACATCCCACCTCCAAAAAAATTTAATAAAAAGCGATCAAAGAATAGTATGTACCCCAAAATGGTACCAATGAAAATTAAAACTTGTCCCGCAAAAAAACAAGCCCTCATAGAGCTCCTTTGACGGAAAAATAAAAAAATAAAAACGTCTTGTCACACAAAAAAACAAGAATTATATCACTGTTTTGGCGAAAAAATTAAAAGTTTGTGGAGTTGAAGAGAAAAAAAATCGCTGCGTCCTTTGGTGCAAAATAGGCTGCGTCCTTAAGGGGTTAAACAGATATCATAGCCTATTGGTGACTGATGCGTTTAACGAATTCCTAACTGGCATCCATTTACTGGATACCACATGAAAAGTGCATTAGAGTTCATGATGTATCTCTTAGCCAAGTGCTATTATATCCTATGAGTGACAGATGCCACTGTGAGGCATCACAGCTTACGTTTAATGTTATACTTCCAGAGCTTACCCGACGTATATGCCAAATGTAGGCCCAAAAAAAAGCACAATGTGAACATAGTCTAAACTCGGGCTTTCTGGCAAACATGCTGACAATCAATTTTTCTAGAAAAAATGGAGTACACTGAACAATCCAAAGTTAGGCCGCGAGTAGGTTACATTTTGAGGAAACACACACTGGCCATTCTGGCCTAAGATTCAGTCAGCTGAAGGTCACCAATGTACTGCAACATCCTTTGCCAAGCAATTGTTAAAAAGGTGAAACTGAGTATTTCGTGAAAAAGACTAGGCGCAGCCATCTGTATCGCTCCAATGCATCAGAAACTAAAAATAAAGCAACTATGTCTACAGTTGCTTTTAATTTTAGATGCATTGGAGCTATAAACAATGGCAGAAAAGTGTACATATTTATTTTACATATCCATATTTGAACACCTTTTAAGAAGAATAATTTGCATATAAAGTTGAGTAACTTTGTAAATCCATTGCTCTACTTATCTTGTACTGACTGAGCGGCAGCTTATGTTGGACCCCGTTCACATCTGCATTAAAGGCTCTGTTAGGGGCCGCCATCGCAGATCTGGCCGAGAATGGCGGAACCAATAGCGCACATAGTTGCCAACGTTTGTTTTTTTTTTTCCAGTGACACGCGAAATTCACACGAACGCAAAAAATGTTGTGTTTTTTTGTGCGTTGCAGTTCCGTGTGGCATCAGTGTTTGGTGCGCGTATGGCATCGTTATGACACGTGGTTTTGATGTTTATAAACAGAAATGAAGGAGGTAGTTTTATTATTCCCTTCATTTCTTCAACAACTGTAGCGCGAATCACACGCGGCACACGGAAGTGCGTTCCTGTGCCGTGCGCTGTTTTCACGCACCCACGACTTCAATGGGTGCGTGATAAGCAAAAACGCTAAAGTATAGGACACGCTCTGTGACAAATTCGGAATGTCTGAACGGTCCCATTGACTAGCATAGGTCTGTGCGACGTGCGTGATTTTCACGCGTGTATCACGGACGTGAACTACGCTTCTGTAAATAAGGCCTTAGGGTGTGGCTTCTTTGGTGGGTGTGTTTTATGGGGCTTGACTTGTCATGGGTGTGGCTAATGGGGCGTGGCTTTCTTCCCAGAGTTGATGCGTACAAATAAACAAAAAAATAATTCTGCACTAGTTTGGCTGAAAACTAGTATGGTGGCCAGTATCTCTCTGGTTATCCGGATGTTTACAGGTGATGTCTCGCTTTATCACTAGTGTTCGGTAATATGTGCTGACCACTACTGGTAGCGTAAAAACCAGTGTAGATAGTGACACACTCAATGCCCCTTGTAGATGGTGCCCCACACTGCCCCCAGTAGACCGTGCCACACACTCCTCCCCCCTGTAGACAGTGCCACACACTTCTCCCCCCCCTGTAGACAGTGCCACACACTGCTCCCCCTCCTGTAGACAGTGCCACACACTGCTCCCCCTCCTGTAGACAGTGCCACACACTGCTCCCCCCCCTGTAGACAGTGCCACACACTTCTCCCCCCCTGTAGACAGTGCCACACACTGCTCCCCCCCCTGTAGACAGTGCCACACACTGCTCCCCCTCCTGTAGACAGTGCCACACACTGCTCCCCCCCCTGTAGACAGTGCCACACACTGCTCCCCCCCCTGTAGACAGTGCCACACACTGCTCCCCCCCCTGTACAGTGCCACACACTGCTCCCCCCCTGTAGACAGTGCCACACACTGCTCCCCCCCTGTAGACAGTGCCACACACTGCTCCCCCCCCTGTTGACAGTACCACACACCGCTCCCCCCACTGTAGACCGTGCCACACACCGCTCCCCCCACTGTAGACCGTGCCACACACCACTCCCCCCTGTAGACCGTGCCACACACCGCTCCCCCCCTGTAGAGACTGTGCCACATACTGCTCCGACTCCGTTCTGGCCGGATAGTGCGTTCTGGAGGAATCCCTGATTTCACTGTCCATATATGGACCGTGACGTCAGGGGCTGCCTCTAGGAGCGGCATTCCCCGCCAGAGCGTCGGTAACACTCTGGATGGGGATTCCGCTCCAGGAGGAGTGTGGGCGCACTGAGGATACAATTGAATATGGCAGTTGCCAGAACATGTCCAGTACAGTAATTTTCCGGGACTGTCTCTGTAAATTGGGGACAGTCCCGGCAAAGTCGGGACTGTTGGCAAGTATGAGCGCAGCATGCTGCTCTATTTTTTCCGGTAAAATTACTGACCGGTCAAAGGGTTCTGTTGGTGGTTGTTATGCAACGGAATCAGAGCTTCTTTATTTTCCGTTCTGTTTCTCTTGTGGAGTAGAATAATGGAAAGCTGAATCCAGTTGTGAACAAGGCCTTATGTGTTACAGTTCTGCCAGTCGTCCGAAAGGGCAAAGTGTGTGTTCAGACACATCCCTAATCGTATGATGCTTCCCAGAACGCAAAGCAAGGACAGAAAGTTCAGCCGGCACGGAGTGCTGGTATGTTTTAGGTCTACAGCCTGCAGAATTGTGAATGCAGCTCTGGGTTATAACACAGACAGTAGCTCAGGATCAGGTCAAAATCAATAATCTATTTACATGGTGATTCAACTTTGATGTAGATGAACTCTATATTTTAAACTGGTGTCTGTGGTTTTGCAGTTGGGCATCTCCATCTTCAAACAAAATAAGGGAGCTCATTATTGTGTCAGTATCTAGCTGTCATTTGTAAGGACAAGAGTCATTGTGGGGGAGGATGTTTTTTTCCCCCCTTGTTATGGTAGTGTAATAAGCTGACCTTACAAATGAAGCTGAACATTCTTGTATATATTTATTATCAGAACCATTTATACTTATGAATGCACAGATACTACACATTTTGGAAAGTACGGATTCTCCCTGCCGAGAACCAGAGTCTAGCGAGCCTTTAGGGCCATGCTCCCTTGGAAAAAGTATGTCGCATTTCAGAAACCGTACGGCAATTTGTTTTTTTGTTTTTTTTTTAATATTATTATTATGTGGCATTGTTTATATAACAACCTCATATACTGCAGCAATGTACAGAGAATGTGTTCACATCAGGCATAGCTCCCAACTGTCCCGGATCCGGCGGGACAGTCTCGGTTTCTCACCGATATCCCGCCGTACCAGGCGTTCTGCAAAATGTCCCGCTGGGCGCTGCAGATGTATTAAAGCATCAGAAGAAGGCAGGAGTCTTGAGTCGATGTTCTGACTGGGATCGATGCCTGCCTGGAAGTGGACCAGTCCAGTCACCTGACCTGTCATCTGACCTCACCGGTCAGGTGACAGGTCAGATGACTGGACTGGTCCATTCTCTGGCCTTCATCAACACCAGTGAGAACTCCTGCCCTCTTCTGACGGTGAGTGACGTCAAAGCAGAGCGGAGAATGGCAGCAATAGGCTACCTCTACCGCTCTCCGCTCTGGTGGCATTGTGGCACAAAGTATAAGGGGGTTGTGTGGTGCTATGTACAAGGGGGGAGGGGGGTTGTGTGCCACTATGTACAAGGGGGAAGGGGGGGTGTTGTGTGGGGCTATGTACAAAAGGGGGCGCTGTGTGGAGCTATCTACTGGGGGGGGGCTGTGTGTGGAGCGATCTACGGGGGGGGGGGCTGTGTGTGGAGCGATCTACGGGGGCGGCTGTGTGTGGAGCGATCTACAGGGGGGGGCTGTGTGTGGAGCGATCTACAGGGGGGGGGCTGTGTGTGGAGCGATCTACAGGGGGGGGGGCTGTGTGTGGAGCGATCTACAAGGGGGCTTTGGTGGATGATTTTTCCATTGAGCTGTAGCACAACTGAAAAAAAAAAAATCCCCATCATGTAACTCTGCTACCTGTCAATTGAAAAGTCATCCACCACAGGGTCTCCCTCTTGACTTTCATTGTTCTCAGCCTTTTGGTTTGTCCTGCAGCTGCCGCCGTGATGAGCAAATGTTATACCCAAGATAGGAAAAGTAACATAAAGACGACATAACCGGATCCATAATATTGGTGATATCCATAGTTTTTTTTGTAAGTCTAGAGATCCGCAGTGAGAATATGATCTTGTTATTTGCAGAAGGATCTGGCCGTGATTTGATGTGTTGATGCCGGATATTGGTCGTGCTTAGGGGCGTGGCTTAAAAATGTCCCTCTTTTCCGAATTAAAAAGTTGGGAGGTATGCATCAGGCACTGTCCCCAGTGGATCTCATTATCTAACTTCCTATAATAGGAAGGGTCAAGGCTGGATAAAGTCCAACAATTTGTTTTCTATATGATTTATGTGTATGTGAATTCAAGGAAGTTTGCTGCGTCCTGTAATTCCACCTTCAGTTATCGATGATACATCATTGCTGGTATATGTGCCCACATTATGAATTATTTATTTTTTTGCTTTTGTAGGTTCAGAATATGAACAACATCATAACATTCCCACTGGATAGTTTATTGAAAGGAGACTTGAAAGGAGTTAAAGGGGTAAGTGAGTATTTTTGCTTAAAGGATTACTAAACTTTAAAAAAAACTTTTGACATGTCATAGTGACATGTCAGACGTTATGATCGGCGTGGGTCTCAGCACTGAGACCCCCAAAATCGCTTAAACGGAGCGGCAGAAGCTGTGCCGCTTTTATTTCTGCTCGGCTTTCCGAGGAAATGTGGAAGAATATTATATTGGAACAGCACATTGAAGATGCTTTCCACTATCATTGATGGCATATTTCTAATGGTCTGTTCACACCACGTTTGCAGTGGATGTCAGAGGTATACATTGTGAAATACTACTGACGTATACCTCCGGAAGCAACCGTTTGCTAATATATAGACACCGTTACATACGTCGCTTATAGTCTCCTATGATAAAAATAAATATATGCCACGTGGTATAAGTATGTTTTGCAGGATGACTATGCTTTATTATACCGTTAAAAAAAAAAAGACGTAAATGGTGCACTATAGATACATTCGTCATATGTGCCAGGCGCAAACGTAGTTGAAAAACTCTGTGAACATAGCCTAAACAAATGCCATCCATGCCTGTCTGATGCCTAGATGTCCACTGATGCGGCTCTCCCTTTGGGTTTTCTGTGTTGCAAGTCATACACAGCGTCCGTTCAGGAGTTCCGGTGTGTAAAAATTGCAACCCCGTCCCGTTCATTTGAATAGGAATGTGCTGTGATACCAGATACAGCCGCTGGCTGGGAGCATAGCTGTTTTAGGAAAAAGCCGAAAGGGCTTTTGCCCCTTTGTTCTAGGCATTGGTGGGTGGTTCCCATATTCTAGAGATGTGTTTTGAATTTTAAGTCCATTGAGCATTAGTTTGTACCACTGACTGGACGTTTAACAACCCGATCAACATAATGGACATTATAAATGGCCAATCACGCAGGAGGTTACAAGTTTTTAGCGAGACTCTACCTGTTTCTAGTTGAGCATGCTTATTCTCACAAATGTCGCCATCTGGCTCATGTACAGGTACTCGCCAGCAAGCGTTGGCTTAAAATATTTTCAGTCCATTTTTGTAATTATTTTTCATGCCTTCTATTAACACCGAGGGCTTTAGCATCTGGACACGCAGCGGCTGTATTTTGGGGGCGGTTATTGGAGCTTCTGAAGAACTCCTTTAAGCTGTTATACATTTCTGAGATATTTGGATAGAGATTGTAACCCAGCTTTTCTCCAGATGTTAAAGGAAAATCCACCTATTTAAGCAGCTTAACAGAATTTTTAATAAATTGAGTTCTAAGGCTATGTTCACATCTATGTCGAGTTCTGGCAATTTCTGATGGATCCCTGAAGGATCTGTTTTTTTTAACCGATCTAATTGGAGGCATAAACGGATCTAGGAGGAAATTATCTTTTAATTGAAGGGAATATAAATTGTTTTAATATACTTCAGGCAGCATGAGGGATGTCTGGTTAGCCTCTCCTGTCCCCCGCGCCACAAAGAAAAGACAATAATTCAGATTTGTTTAATATATTAATATAATACTAGAAGGCTAAATAATAAAGTCAAGTAGTTTTAGCTTTTGAAATAATAATTCTGTATCCACTCCATTAAGGATTATTTGTAGGACTGAATTTAAAGTATTTATAGTCATCCTAGTCTTGCAGAATTCTGTAGGATTTATTGGAATCCTTAGCTAAATCCTGGATTTTCTGCTTTCATAATCACACATCCAATTTCAGATTACTCTCTGGATATCACCTATATGACATGTAGCTTCTCTTTATATTGAATGCACTATTGACCTTGGTGACTTTTTAATAACTTGGCTTTATCACATTGTGTTGCAGGACTTGAAGAAGCCTTTTGATAAAGCCTGGAAAGACTATGAAACAAAAGTGTAAGTCATTAACTGTATTAACTAAGTGATCTGGAAAGATGGTCATTTGTCCTGTCCTATTATCCGTATGTTGTCACCCCTGTCCTGGGAATGTGTGGATGGATTAAATCTATGTTCTAGCACTGGCCTAAAAACTAACAATCCCTTACAGATTCCCAAAAGCAGGCTGGAGATGTGAAGCTATTTAGTTGTAAGGTATCGTAGAAACAAAAGTTGACCCCCTACTTTCACAGCAGTCACAGAAACTAATACCATCACCAGTAGTCATAGCAGGGCCCACATTGGTGGTGACCACAGCAGGGCCACCCTCCTCCCACTTCCTGAACAGGCAGTAACAGTAAGCCGCCCCTCCCAGTAGGCACAGCAAAACCCAGTCGCAAGGGCTGATTTTTGAGTTGCCATGGTGACCAGGCTTTGTCCATCCCTGTGATGGGAATCTAGAAATCTGGAAATAAAATGCTTACCTGGGCTTGATAAAGCAAGAAGACTGAATCATACAATCCTATAGATCATGACCAGAGGTCGCAATAATGTCTCTTCAGGCATTATTCACGCCTGAAGAGGCTTCTGAGCATTTTGAAATCGGTCCCATGTGTATTAAGCATGAGACTGAATTCCCTTTGGGCGGGAGGACAGTGTTGGTGGTTCACTGTACAATAAGAATATTAGCAGTTCCTAGAACATCCTATGTTCTTCTTTGCACTCTCGTACTGAGCCACCATTGATGTCCGCTCCATGTTTGCAACTGAAAAATGCTAAGGGGATTATTTTTACCCTGCTGGAATATATATATAGTGCCACCTCTGATCATGACCAATCCACTGAAGATGTTGACCGCACATTCTGGAGAAACATTTATTTTTATATTGGTACCAGGAGTCAAACTAGACATCATTTTTAATGCCTCTATGTCTCTCATGGCAGCCATAGACGTGACATTAGAGGGGCATACCCGTCTTATAACTTTATGGCATATTGCTAGGATATGCCATAACATTATGATCGGCGGAGGTCTTACCTCTGTGACCTTGAGAACAATGGGCGGAGGAATTTCTTCTGCTCAGCTGCGATCGTGGCCACCCACTGTGCAAAGAACTGCAACACAGCCCCATTCAAGTAAAGGCGGCAGTGTGATCGTTCCCTGCATAGCAGCTGGAGGGAGCATTACTGTTCTCTTAATGAGAATCCGTGGCTGGACCCCCCCCCCCCCACACTGATCAGAAAGTGATGGCATGTCCTAGCTATATGTCATCTCTTCATATAATGGAAATATCCCTATAATTAGTTGTTTTTATGGTGACCGAATGAACCGTTCCAGAGATTCTCATTCCCTGGTGTTTATTACTATGTTCATAGATGTCCCCAAATTTGCCATTTAGGACAAAATTAATAGAAAATTGCAATGAACTTTATCATATTCTAAACAATTTTCCAATTGTATGGGAACGAGTCTTTGTATGTATATGACCTTGTACTTTGAAATCAGAAGATCTTGGAGGATTCTCTGTTCGCATCGTCAATCTAGAACCCTGTGACATTTGTAAGGCCGCAAGTTGCAGCTTATTTTTTGTTGTTAAATTGTAATGTGCTTTATGTGCATCTGTTTTTATGTTTTGTCCAATAATGCAACCAACCAGTATTGTATTTTTTCGGAAAAATGTGCATGACCGACATATGACCCGATGCTCATTCACTAGGGACCAGTTAACATCACAGCTCAGTAGACCCATGTAGTAGGTCAGAAAGTGACAAATAATCCTTTAATTCCCTCATCTGTTATGTTTGGTTTTAGTGATTTTTGAAGCTCGTGTCTATGTGTGTAAAAGGAATAGAATGAAACGTGAATTAACTGAAGTGTTAAATCACTTATTACTGGGTGGTAAAGGAAAATGACTCTTAAATAAAACAAATCCTACATTTCATTACACTCAAAAATCCTATAAACGTCTAATGGCTCCCAGGAGATTTACAGTCTCTCAACCTAAATTTATTTTTTACAAAAATATAGTCACTGTGTCAGTAGGAGGTAGAGAAAGTCCTTAATTCCTGCCAAACTTCTGTGCCCCTTCTCTGCCCTCCGTCCAAAGGCAAGTTGTATCTAGAGATGGTGAGCAATCTGAGGCAGACTGGTTGCTATGGAAGTGCTGCCTGACAACCCCGTTGAAAGGACTGTGGTTGTTAGGAAATTAAGCTCAATGCTGGATTGGCGCTGCGCTGTTATCCCGAATTAATAATTTGCCCTAAATATTAAGAACAAAACATGTCTAAATGTGGCCGTAGCTATGAAGATAAATCTGGAATTTAGTATAAATAATCTTCTTTATATCTACATATGACCAACACAAGTGCAAGGAAGCAAATTAACATTATCTTGCTTAGTGTAGGTCATTTTCTTACCACCATGCAGAAATAGTCTGGAGGTGCCATCTCCAAACTGAAAAACTCTGTTCACATCTGCATTTTGAGCCTCCTTTTCAGGTCCTGTCAAATCGATAGACCGCACAACGGAACCCAAAGGATCCTCTTATAAGTCAATGGGGTCTGTCCGGCGCCAGTGGTATCCAGGGTATGAAGGACATTGCATTGTAATTTCCGTTAACAAACCACAACACAAATGTGGATAGAGCCACATACATACATACATACATACATACATACATACATACATACATACATACATTTATATACGCTTTTCTTTTCTCCATTTTTTTTTTTACCTTAAAAAAAATAGGTCCTTCATTATACTGTACGTTGCTTTATACTGGATGTTGCGTCATGGTACATTCTCCTGAATTCTGATGCCGACTACAGAGCTGGTGATGGGGCCACTTCAAAGTATCATTCCATGAAATCTGGTCATGAGGTTGTTGCATCTGTGATAAGTATTTCTTTTTTTTTTTGTCATCATATTAGGACTAAAATAGAGAAAGAAAAAAAGGAACATGCGAAGTTGCACGGAATGATTCGTACAGAGATCAGTGGTGCTGAAATAGCTGAGGAGATGGAAAAAGAACGGAGATTCTTTCAGCTGCAGATGTGTGAGGTAAAATAACACATAATTTCAGGACAGGGAGCCCTCTTGTCTGACGGTCATCACTTTCTTTAGCCACAAAACGTCCACCTATTACTGGTGTGCAGTGGTTCAGAGCCTCAGTTCCTGCTGTTTAGCGGTTTGATGCCCAAATCATCGTCTGGCAGTTTGGTGCCACTGTGCCCCTGGTTCACTCATCACTAGTCAGCTTTCTTGCACCAGAGGCGTAACCATAGGTGTAGCAGCAGTTGTGATTGCACCTGGCTCTAGAGCCTGAGAAGGCCCAAAAGGTCCCTCTGTCCTATAGGAGGGCAGTACTATAAATGACGCATGATATTTAGAGTTCATATCACCCCTTAACCCCTTACAAAAAACAAAAACGTAAACGCCCATAAAATAAATACTCATTTTTTATTTATTTTTTCATAATCTAAATTTTTATTAAGAATTTTAGCAAATACAAAAGCAAACAAGCCAAAGAAAACATCTCAATATACATACATGTTATTATTTGCATTGTCTATAGTTCTCTTAGGTGAGACATTAGCATGTTTCAACATATTACACACACACCTTATCTGCGAAATTCACATCTCAGGCTATAGGCATTGTCTCTCCTTGATAAGGTCTCATCATAAAAGTATATCCAAGGCTTTGTGTAAAGTGTGTGATATCATTCTACGTCCCACGAAAGGAGGGAGGAAGAAGAAGAGGGAAAGAGAGAGATCGGGAAAGATCAAGGAAAGAGATAGACTCCCAGAGCTAAACGTCCTGGGCCACCCAGAACCTCCCCGTGTCCCACCTGCCCAGTGGGAGCAATGAGAGGATTGACTGGGAAGGAAAGAAGGGGTTCCCTTCTCCCAGACGGAAGCCCCTGAATTAGCAGACTGCTCCTGACCGACCCCTCTATGGGGGGGTTCCGCCTAGCCATTTAGCAAAGTGTGGACCAGATTTGAAGGATGACATGCACTCCACAGAGAAAGAACCGCACCAAAGCGATCACTGTCCTCTGCAACCAGAGATTGCATTCGACATAAAGAATCCATCTCCGCTACCCATTCGACAACTGAAGGCGGCACAGTGGACTTCCAATGTCTAGGAATAACTGTTCGTGCCGCAGTCAGGAAATGCCGTAGTAGCCCCTTCCTAATACTCGGCAAAGGGCCCGGAATTAGGGATAGCAAAGCCATCTGAGGAGTGGGCACCATCTGCATACCTTCCACTTCTGTATAGATTTCAAAAATCGCTTTCCAGAAGGTCTGCAATACTTGACATTACCGCCAGATGTGCATTCATTGTTCCGGTCTCAGTCCCGCACCGCCAACACAAATCTGATACCTCAGGGTACATTCTGCTCAGAATCTGTGGGCAATGGTACCATCTAGTCAGTATTTTAAAGTTTTTTTTCCTGTGCATGACATGCCACCGGCATTTTGTGGGACAGAAAAAATATTAGATCCAAAATCAGCCAGTGACAGGGTTACTCCCAGTTCTCGCTCCCATGCGCTGACGTATGCAGGAGGCTGATCATCACAGGCCTCTAGAAGTAAGGTATACAGGTTAGATATCACCCGGGCCGGAGGCTCGGTTTGAAGCAACAACGACTCAAATGCAGTGCTAGTGACGATATGCATCCCGCCAGGTAGGGCCGAACGTAAGAAGGTGGACAATTGGGCATGTTCCATCCAAGAAAGCGTCCTCCCCGGGCAAGTCCCGCGCAACTCGGACAAAGGAGGGAGTCTCCCCCCATCCGACATTACCTGACATAATCTCGTGTTTTCAGATGAGGACCAAATCATAAACTGTTTCGTATTGACAGCTGGTAAGAATTCTGGGTTATCAAACAGCGGGCTAAGGAGCCCGGGTCTATGTGAAAGGCCCTTTCTAACCATCAGTCTGTCCCATAAAGTGAGGCAGTGCTGGGTTAGCAATGGCAGGGTCGCAAGTGCCGGCCTATAATCAGGAAGAATCCATGGCAACGATCTAAGTGAGAGCGCGACTATGGACTGCTCAATCTCTACCCACTGTTTCTTGGATCCATTATGAAACCAGTCCACCACCCTTGCGAGTACTGCGGCCTGATGATAAGTGATCAAGTCCGGGAGTCCAGCTCCCCCCTTCAGTTTTGGACGGGACAATGACTTCAGATTAAGGCGTGGCCTCAAAGTTCCCCACACAAAGTTCCGAAAGGCTTTCTCCAATGCCTTAAAAAATGTTCCGGGGATTAATACTGGGAGAGCCTGAAATAGATATAAAAACCGAGGGAGGATGTCCATTTTGATAGCGTTTATGCGGCCAAACCATGAGAGCTGCGCTCGATCATATGAATGTAGATTTTTAAGAGTGGTTTGCAGTAACGGCTGATAATTGAGAGTGTAAAGATCTACTAGGTCCCTAGGAATCTGGACTCCCAAATATTTGATTGACCTCGCCTGCCATTTAAAATTAAAGGATGACTTTAAGAGCTGCAGTGTCTCAGAAGATAAGGAAATGTTGAGTGCTTCAGTTTTCGTATAGTTTACTTTAAAGTTGCTGACCTGGCCAAATACTTCGAATTCTCTAATGAGTACTGGTAAGGAGATCACAGGGTTTGTCACGAAGAGCAGGAGATCATCGGCATATAGAGCCAATTTATGACAATCTCCACCTATTCCTATCCCTGTTATATCTGGGGAATTGCGGATAGCCACAGCTAAGTGCTCCATCGTGATGACATAAAGCAATGGTGACAGGGGGCATCCCTGTCTAGTGCCGTTGGCAATCGAGAATGTTGTGGAAAGTACCCCGTTTGCCCTAACTCGTGCAGTAGGTGTCTGGTATAGGGACAGTATCTTATCTAGCATAATGGGGCCAAGTCCAACCTGGGTTAATGCCGATTTCAGGAACCCCCAATGTACCCGATCGAAGGCTTTTTCCGCGTCAACCGATATTAAACATGTGGGTAGAGACTTTTTCAGGACATAGGATATTAAGAGTGGTTTTATTGGTATTATCCCTCGCCTCTCTATGTCGAACAAATCCCGCCTGATCTCCGTGGATACAACGTGGTAGGAGTGGGGCTAGTCTATTTGCAATGGCCTTAGAATAATGTTTTACATCCACATTTATCAGGGAGATTGGACGGTAATTAGAACAAGCCGAGGGATCTTTCCCTGGTTTGGGGATCACAGTAATGGTGGCCACTAACGTTTGCGGAGTGAATGGCATGGAGGTTGTAACTGCATTATATACCTTAGTCATATAGGGAAGAAGTTTAGTAACAAAGGTCTTGTCAGGGGCGTAACTAGGAAAGACTGGGCCCCATAGCAAACTTTTGACTGGTGCCCCCCTCCCCTGGGTGTCACACAACCCCCCCCCCCCTTGTAGATAGTGCCTTTTTTACAGCCCCCCCTGTAGATAACGCCGTACAGCCCCCCCTCTGTAGATAGTGCCATACATCCCCCTGTAGAGAACGCCATACAGCCCCCCCTCTGTAGATAGTGCCATACATCCCCCTGTAGAGAACGCCATACAGCCCCCCTGCAGAGAACGCCATACAGCCCCCCCCCCCTGTAGAGAACGCCATACAGCCCCCCCTGTAGGGAACGCCGTACAACCCCCCCCCCCCCTGTAGGGAACGCCGTACAACCCCCCCCCCCTGTAGGGAACGCCGTACAACCCCCCCCCCTGTAGGGAACGCCGTACAGCCCCCCCCTGTAGGGAACGGAACGCCATACAGCTCCCCACTGTAGAGAACGCCATACAGCTCCCCTCTGTAGAGAACGCCATACAGCCCCCCCACAAACCTCTGACTTCCGGCGTCTGCGCAGCTCAATAAAAATGAAAGGAGTGCTGGTCACGCATGCGCACAAGCACGACCGACGCTCCATTCATTTCTACGGAGCTGCCGACACAGACCTCGGAAGTCCAAGGTTTGTGATGGAGAACTTCAGGGGACTTTCAGTCCCCCGTTCTCTCTATCGCTGCCAGCGATCACACATGTATCCCCTGTCCTGCGGATATCCCGTGGAGAGGGGATACATGTCTTTTGCTCTATTTTGCGCCTTCAGGACCAGACACCGTTTAGCCATTTTTAGCACGTGTTAGTTAAATGGCTATAACTTTTTTATTTGTTGGACTAACGACGTGATTTTTGCGACGTTTTTTTCCGTAGACAATGCAGGTTTCATTTTTTATCGTTTTTATACGCACCTTTTTTGCTATTTTAGAATTTTTATACATAAAGTTTGAAAATAATAGTAAAAAAATAAGCTTTTTTACATTTCAGCTATTTTTTTTTTTGGTAATAACGTAGTTTTACCCTAAAATAGACCTTTTATTTGTGATCGCCATTGTCTACCGTAAATTTTAATATATTACATGTCTATATTCGGGTAATTGGGTCAGCGCTAGCGTTACAACAATGATTGGCGGGGGGGGAACGGTATTTTTTTGGGGTGGATATTTTATGTGTATTTATTATTTACATTTTTTTTTGCACTTTACTTTATTATTTTTTTATTACTATGGTCTGTTCCTCAAAGGTCAAAAAAGACGTTTGGGGAACTTTATATATTTTTTTTTCTTTCTTTTACACCATCTTTTCCCCTGTAACTGGAGCTGCACAGCTGCCCCAGTTACAGGGGAAATCAGCCATCTCATAGTGACGATTGTCACTAATAGGGCTGTGCTGGGTCTAGTAAGACCCAGCAGCAGCCTGCCACTAACGGCACCCGGCGATCATGTGACCAGTCACATGATCACCGGGAGGAATAGAGACAGCGCCGCTGCTGCTGTCTCTATTCCTGTACACAGCGCGCATTCAGCGCTGTGTACAAGTGATCAGAGAAGACAGAAGCAGCGAAAGCTGCTTCTATCCTCTCCTCAGGGTCCCCGGCAGTCACTGACAGCCGGAGACCCGACATTCAGCTGCCCGATCGCACGGGCAGCAAGTTAAAACCCGAGCCGTAGAAAGTCTATGGCTCGAGTTTTAAGGACCCGTCCCTGACCGCTGGCCGTAAAAATACAGCCAGCGGTCGGGAACCAGTTAATGGCAGAGCGGGGAGATACCTCCCTGCTCTGCCGTAGTGTTCAGTGGCGTCCCGCTGTAGCAGCCATAGCAACTGCTAGTGGAGCCCCAAGGCTACTGCTGCTACGGCGGTAGTTACGCCACTGGGTCTTGTAAAAGGACGCCGGGAATCCATCCGGACCCGGACTTTTACCCGACGGAGTTGACTTTATGATTGCCTGTATTTCCGATTCCGAGAAGGCCTCCCCTAGTGAGGCCGTCTCGGTCTCCTCTAAAGTCGGCAACGCCGTCTGTGCAACATAGGAATCAATCCTCCGTTGGAGGGCACTTGGAGACATGTCTGCCAAAGGCCCCTTGCGGTTGTATAGGGCCTGATAGTAGTCCTTAAATGTATTAACAATGTCTTCTGGCTTATGTTTGACCTCACCCTGTGTCGTTTTTATCGCCGGTATAAAGGATTGAGGAGCCCGTGGGTGTAATGATCTAGCTAATGCCCTCCCGCATTTATTAGAATGTTCGTAAGCGAAACACCTCATCCGGTCTCGAAACGACGCATGCGCCTGGTCTAATAAATTTCTCAGCGAATTTCGAGCTTCTAGTAGCTCTGCTAAAGTCTGGGGGTGTTGGGACTGTTTGTGAGTGGTCTCTAGAGTCCGTATCTGGGACAAGAGCTTTTCAATTTTGAAAGCCCGTTCCCTTTTTAGTCTCGAGCCTTGCTGTATAAATATACCTCTTAATACACTTTTCAACGCCTCCCACTGAACCGGCAGAGGAGTGGAGTCCACCTCATGATGATCCAGAAACTCTGAGATGGATCTGTTAATTGCCGTTTGGCATACCGCGTCCCTTAAAAGATGGGGGTTCAACCGCCAATGCCATTCCCGCTGTTTAGTGTCTGGGAGGGTAAGAGACAAGTAAACCGGCGCATGATCCGCCCAAATCATAGTTCTAATCTGAGACTTCGGGGACCAGGAAAGTAGATGATGACTAATAAGAAACAAATCTATCCTGCTGTACATGTCATGAACCGGAGAATAAAAGGTGTAGTCCCGTGTTTGGGGGTTGAGAATCCGCCAAATGTCTACCATTTGCATGGCGAACAGCTTAGACTTAAGGGAAGCCAATTGAGAAGCGGAAACGGAGGATCTGCCCGAGGAGGAGTCTGCAACCCTGTCCATTGTCAAGTTAAAGTCTCCTGCAGTTACCAAGAGACCCTCTGCAAATTTGGAGAGTTCCGTTAAATAACTCCTGCATACGCGCACCTGGTCATGATTAGGGAGATACAAGTTCGCCACAGTGAACAGTCGCTCACATATTCGAAGTTTCAGAAATACAAAGCGCCCCTGGGTATCATATTGGGTAGCAACAACCGAGACCGGAAGAGACTTATGTGTAGCGATACTCACTCCTCTGGATTTCGCATCAGGGTTGGTACTATGGAACCACTGCGTATAGTATCGATGTTTCAGAGAGGGCACATGGTCGGTCCTGAAATGAGTCTCCTGCAAAAGTAAAATCTGAACACGTTGTTTGTGCATATGATGCAGAATTTGAGCACGTTTTTGCGGGGTATTAAATCCCCGAACATTTAATGAGCAACATTTTAAGGGCTCCATCTGGGAAAGAGAAGGAAGGGTAAGAGGGAACAGGAGAAGAAAGAGTCAGTGAACTAATGGAATCACTATAGACAGTGATCCAGCCCCAAAACTACTCTGTTTAGGGGAAAGAAGTTAAAGTAAAGTGTTCAACCGAACACGCCCTAAGTGTGGGTTTGACTGGACTATGGAAGAAGGAAGCTCCCAACCAACTCCCACATGCCCGAAGCCTTTTATAGACACACATGTAAATTATCACATCATCAAACAACCCGTAACTGGCTAATGTATGCCTAGCACCATCTACCTCCATTAAGGGGAACTGCCCCTTATCAAAGATAACCTGTATCATGTCTAAACGGCTCCCATTACCATACAGGTAAGTATATCAGCTGATATTCTGACTATACTGCCATTTATTCCCGACTAGGGTCCCATCCTAGGGGAGTGGGGGGGTTACTCCCGAAACCATCGCGGCGGAACTGTATATAGGCCATAAGCTCTATCATCTCCCTCCCACCATATCCCAAAGGTCTGCAGACATGATGCGAGGTGGTCCATATAAACCCACATGGTAAATTGCCAGGGAGGAGGTATGTACCCATGATCCCGACCTTGGGGCTCGTTCTGATCTGTAATGAATACATAAATCCCCAATGCAGTCTCCTTCCCCCACATCCCCAATGCAGCATGTTAGGACATAAAAAAGTATCCCCAACCACTCCTTATCCGCGGGGCAGAATGTTCCAACATCTTATTCCAGCAATCTTGACCTGGTCGTAGCCGATGTCGAGGTAGCCGCCATCTGTGCTTCACATAGACAATTCTGCGGGGCAGGCCAGTCTTGTAATATTCCTGGCAGGGAGGTAATTTCTCGGGACCCGCGGAACAGAGTCCAACATATGCGACCGTGGCTGTCTTAACCGCTGTATAACTCAGTAAGGCACCATGGAGGCCGCCGGCGGTGCATCAAAGGAGCAATCTCAAGATTCCTGAGAGGCATGAGCGGGAACTCCCGGGCCCTGCACTCTTCTGCGTCTCGCAGGGGTCGAGGAGTGATCCATCCGGTGATTACGTCTTGGTGTTCGTTGCGGCATAGGAGGAAAATACGGCCAATCTGAGATGGAAATCTGTGGGAGATCCAATGCAGCGAGGAAATCAGGGATATCTTCCGGAGAATAGACTGAATACAAGGAGGATCCACGGCGTACTTGTAGTTGGAAGGGGTATCCCCATGAATACTGGATATCTTTTTCCCTAAGTGCGACAAGTAGGGGTCGTAGGGCTCTCCTTTTTGCCAAAGTGGAACGAGAAAGATCCGCCAGTAATTGCACCGGAGCCCCGTGAAGTCCAGTGTACCCCTGTTACGGGCTTGCCTCATTATAGATTCCTTAAGTTGAAAAAAGTGGATTCTACACACCACGTCACGCGGTCTGGCCAAATCTGTGCTTTTTGGGCCCAGGGTGTGGTGAGCTCTATCAATTTCCACTGGAGAATCCGCAGGTCTTTCCAGCAACATGTTAAATATCCCCTGTAACGTGTGAACGAGGTCCTGGGGCCCCGTAGCTTCTGGAATACCCCTGACTCTAATATTGTTTCTCCTATTTCTGTTCTCTGCATCATCCGTCATATCAAACAGCATTTGTATATGTGCAGAGTGTTGATCCAATAAAATTTGCTGGGAGGCCTGATGCTGCTGTAGCTCCTGTGTTTGCACTTCAATCGCTTCCACCGATTCATTAATATGTGTAATGTCCTCTTTCAAGGAACGGATCTCATTTTTGCAAACCGCTTCAAGGCGGGAAATATAGCCCTCCATATCCTGTTTAGTGGGTATGGCCGCCATTTGTGCCGTTAGTGCCTGCAGCTCAGGGCCCATAATACAAGTTGGTGCCGGGTTAGAGGCTGACTCACCCCTCTGAGGTTCCGACGAGCTATCCTGCGGCTGGTCTGGAGGAGATGCCTTTCCCAGATGCGGCGTCCCTGAGGCGCCGGTGCGGTCCGCCATATTGGAGAGACGGGCCGGAGATGCAGGCAGGCCCGGGTCCAAAAAATAATGAGGTATACCGCTCCTCGTCCTTGTCTGATCGCTTCTTGCGGGTGTCGGGGGTTTGGTGCGTGATCCCCTTCGCATTAGTGCGATGTGTGTCGCAAATAGACGCTGTTAATCGGGCTTGGGAGCAGTCAGGGAGCAGGAGCTCTTACACCACGCGTCTCACCAGCTCCATGTCCAGGCCACGCCCCATAAATACTCATTTTTAATGCTAGTGAGCTAAGCAATCAAGGATCTGCAGATGATGTAAAATACATTCTGCGTATAATAGGGATCACTGGTGACATCAAGACTTAAAGAATTTGTTCAGGATTTAAAAAAAAAAAAAAAAAGTTATTTTTTTTTCTTCTTCCAAAAACAACCCCACTCTTGTCCAAATCAAATGGGGCTGAAATGCAATACCAGACACAACCCGTGGACAAGAGTTTCTTGGGGGAAAAAAACAGCAACTTTTTTTCTACCCCTGGACACCTTTAATTAAAAGATATATATATGTATATATATATACTCTCACACTCACACACTATCTCTTGAGAAATGCCCCATGGAGTAGGGCTGAAACGTCACGCGTGTGGTGTTCTTTTTTACTATTTATGGAAGTGCTGCCCTGAATTTTTTTGCCGTAACTATTGGAATTGTGGGACACTGGTCTTGTCCTATCAAGCCTTTTTTGCACTCTACCTGATCATTTTTGATAACCGTGCTGCTTTCTTTACCAAATAAATCTATATAGATAGATCCCTGAACGCCACCTTTCCCCTGTTATTCTATGCTGCTCTCAGATCGAGGACAGTGGGAGACCTGACAGATAATATGCATCTTCATGCCAATCCTAAACCTTACACATATGTCTAGTTTGGTTGTTTGACAGATGCGGTCTTGGCCGTTTTAACCAATATGTTTTTCCAGTAATTTTCCTCTAAAAGTTTGGCAACTTATTCTTTTAAGACTTGGGCAGCAGAGAACGTCCGCGGCCCTAACCTTCCCATCTGTGGTATGGCCGGGTTTCAGTCGGTGACTTAGACTCTCGATCACAAAATTGCAATGATGTAGTGGCCACTTTGCATAGTGCCAGTTTCGACAGGTGCAACACAAATCTAAGTCACAACTGGATGCAGCTTCACCATACCTCCCAACTTTTTGGATGGTCAAAGAGGGACACTTATGGTTCATTGGGTGATCGATCCACTTTTTCATCATGAATCACTAATTATGGCGCCCCCTGGTCTGACTGGCCAAGAGGCACCACAGGTGTTTTGCGAACACGTCTCTTCTGAACCAAAAGGAGTTGCTGCTGAAACCACATGGTGCCCTATATTTAGCATATACGCTCCGAACTTTCTTCTTGAGCCGCAATTCTAACTTACATTATAAAGACCATCTTCTAGATCTTTATAAGGCTCTATACTAAAGGGTTCTCTCTGGTGAGCAAAAAGGGACAGCGAGTTTTGGGGCTAAAATAAGAACTGTCCCTACGGATACAGGTAAATTGCAAGCATTACATCTGGCGTGTATGGCATTTGTCACTGTGTAGCTTCATCCTTTGTTTCACAGCAGCACTGAAGTCAGAAGATGCAATTATTTATACTGTATTACTCTTTGGATCTCCTACAAAAGTGATGTTATCCTACTGACTGAACAAATAAACAGAAACCAGATGTTCTACTTTTCTCAGTGCCAGGTTCACTTGGTGCAGCACGTACTTTAGTATGGTAATGTTCTGTTGTACGGTGTATTTTCTCTATTATTTGTGCAGCGGAAGCGCAGTGTTCGCCCAGGTAATATGGCGGCTCCCTGGCTCTGTTTTATAACAATATTGCGCGTTCGTACACGTAACAATAGGTCCCCAGGTCTCCTGCTTGTCGCTTGCAATCGTCCTTCACGGTTGATGAAATGTAGTAAGATATTCTTGTATTGCAAACCTTGAAATAAATGTCCTTTTGATGTTTTCTATTTGACAGTACCTGCTGAAAGTCAATGAAATAAAGATAAAGAAAGGAGTGGATCTGCTGCAGAATCTAATTAAGTATTTCCATGCCCAGTGCAAGTAAGTTATTCTTTCCACACGTTCTATCTGAACACTTTTTTATTGAATTGATAAAGATAAAGCTTGTCAACATTTCAACACCGGTCAAATTCTGCACGTGTTTGAGTCTTGGTATTCAATGGCTATAGTATGACCGAAATGCATCATGTCCTACTAGTCAAGAAAGTTCTTGATTTATAAATCCAAGATTAGAATAAAGGGTACACTTTTTTTTTTTTTCTTCAAAAACAGCATCACTCTTATCCATGGCCTATGTCTGGTATTGCAGGTTCGTCTCGTTCACTTGAATGTTGATGAGCTGCAATACCGGACACAGGCCCTTATGAAGAATGGCACTGTCCATGGAATAAAGCAGGCTCTTTTTCTAATCCCAGACAGTCCCTTTAATCAAAGGTTCATTTCTATCTTCTCTCATCCATGGGATATACCATAAATGTCTCATAGATGCCTGTCCCAGCTCTGGGACCCGCATATATCTCCAGAACTGGGGTCACCCACCACATCCAGGCAGAGAATGAATGGAGATCTGGCCATGAATCTTCACAACTCTCGCTATTCAGTACGTCATAGCGCTTCTTTTTTTTTTTTTTTTTTTTTTTTTTTTTTAAATTGTTGGTGCCATTAATTTTGTTTCCCAATATGCAAATGAGGCTTTTGACTGTCAAGTGGGAGGTTAATAAGTGTTCTTTTGGCCTCCTTCGGGCTGGTATACGTTTTCTTTTTTTCTTTTAAGGATGGAATAGCGTAGTAGACTACGCTATTCCGTCTTGAGAGGTCCCACCAAAAAAAATCTGTCACAGGTATACGTTAAATGTATACATTGAAGAGCTTACCCTAAGCCATTGTCCTTGGATATCACTTGGCTTGAGGTTTTCTGGGCCTGGGGAAAATCCTGACGTCACTTTCCTTATATGGACAGTGATGTCAGGAGCTTTCAACGACGGAGTCCTCGGCCAGAGCATCAGAAGTCTTCAGGACTGGAAAAGCCCCTGTCACTGTCTATATACGGACGCTTTGGCCGGTGACTCCGGAATTGCAAAGCTACTGACGTCACTGTTTATCGTTCCTATTTGTACAGTGATGTCAGGAGCTTCACCTAGCGCTCTGCCCAAGGGTGTTTGGGCCACTTATCGCATGGCATGCTATTTACAGTGAAAAACCTCGCCACCTTCTGTCGGAGGTATATGTCGGGAGTCCCGACATACTGTTTAACTCCGACAGAAGGAAAAAAAAACCCTCTGCGAACGGGGCCTAAAAGATCTGTGTTCATTTATGGTCAGGGATGGTAGTTGATAACCATTCTGGTCAACATAAAATCAAAGAGGTTGTGGGTATCGATCACACTGCATATAATCTGAACCAACATGTGGAGTGGATCATTCAGTGTGAATTTTGACCATGAGTGGAATTGCTTCAAGTTCTATGCCTGTGCCCCAAGATATATATTGATTTTCAGAGCGTAACCATTGAGGTTGAGTTTGGAGGTCTTATTCATATACAAGCAATGACCGGTCTAGCGTGAAAGAGAATATGTTCATCCAATGGACTCCCCTCACAGGAGTAAATTATAGTTAGATTATTGAAAGCAGCGTAATCTGTAGACCGTTTAAAAAAAAATTAAAAATAAAAAAAAAGTGCGGCTGTAGATGGAAAAGATGCAAATGACATTGGATTGAGTTCTAAAGGGGATATAATCTTGGCTGGTTATCCAAATAACATACTGGTTGATGTCATTGTTTGTTCCTTGGTAAATAGTATATGCAGCCCATCTTTAATGAATTCTGTTTGGTGATTCTTAAAACTTCTGGGTGTATTTCTATTCTCTTTGAGAATCCGATATCAATGCTGTTTTATAATATGTATGATACCTGCTTGCTCCTGCTTGAAAAAACATTGATTCAACTAGAACACACACACAAACTGATATTTCCTGTTTTTTGCATTGCAGTTATCTTGTCAGCTTTTCTTTATAGACTGGGTCATTCTCCGCAGAGCACATGGGATTTCATGACCGCTCTATTGTACCGCTGGCGGCCTAAATAAGACCGGATAGCAACACTATCCAAATAGATAAGCCTCTGTATGCAGCTCTTCAGTCACTCACTAGTCTCTGTGGAGGGATCCCTGCTACACAGTCTATACATGCAATGCAGAAGTGTATCCTCCATATGGCCGCCCTCAGGGAAGTTGAAAAATAAAATAAAACAATATAAAAAAGAAAATAAAAACACATAATTTTTCTACTCCAAACTTAAATCTATTTAATTAAACTCATAATAAATACATGAGACTTTCCATTTAAATGGATAATAGCGAAACTTAGGTTGATTTCTTTCTGTTCTTCTATCCTCTTCTGCCCATATTTCGATCCAAACAATAAGTAAAATATGCCTTTGTTTTATAGGAGGCGTCCATTCTATGTCCTCCTTCTTTGTACTTTAGTTATAATGAAACCGGTAGTATGTGAAGGCTAATGGAGACCACCAAAGACCGTCCTCTCAGTACCACCCCCGCTGAAGATTAAAGTTACTATTACTAGATGGTCACATGTTTGTTGCAGGGGCTTGCAGATCTCCAAGAATGTGTTTTTTTTCTCCGTTATTTCTAGGTTAAAGGATAACTCATTTTATTTATTTTTAAATGTATAGGGCAGGCAATTCCAAGAAATATTGCAGTATACTTTATTAACCAATTCAGCCTCCTTTCATTGTAAAACTGTTCCTGAACTGCTGCCCCTATCCTCCACTACTGGCGGTTGTGGGGGAAAATCTGTATTTAGCGCTGTACATGCGGAGTACAGCTAGTCTTTGTTGGGAACACTTTGCTACCTGCTCCTTAAAGGTTGTCTTACACGACCCGACGTGGGCCATGTAAACGAGCGCTGATGAACGAGACAGCTCGTTGATCGGCGCTCGTTTGCTCCTTTCACAAGGAAGTATGTATGGGAACGAGCGATCATTACTACGAATGCTCGTCCCCATACATTTCTATCATGTCGGCAGCACGTCTCCCTGTTTACATAAGGAGATGTGCAGCCGACAACGATATTTTCTGCATTTAAAACCATACAATGCACCGTTGGCTGATCAATTACACAGGGCAATTATCGGGAACGAGCATTCTGTGAACGCTCGTTTGCCCGATAATTGGCCGTGTAAAAGGGCCTTAGGTCTAGCAGTTAAATCTCCAAAAACTAAAGATGTAGAGCACATAGTCTGATCGCTAAGGGATGGTAAACTGGGCAGAAGAACAAGAAGTGCCAAGTCTGTTATTACATTGGAAGCCTGTTGTGAAGATCCGGGGGAGCAGATAGCAGAAGTTGTCCGTATACTGCCGAGTCAACCATTATTTAATGTCGGACAGGTGAAATATTCACATATCTGAAGATTTCTCACGTGTGTGAAGACGAGTATAAAAATATCTTGGTGTGACTGGTTATTAATAGTGCTGAGAAATATCAGCAATGTAACAGCGTTTCCTTCTCTTCCTGTGGAAGTCTTAAAGCAACCACTTTTGTTTGTTAGGGTTTTTTGTTTTTTTTAATGTCATCTCTTGGTTTTACCACTCCTGCTATTACATTGTATAACGGGTTAATTGTTGTATTCCATAGGCTCCAAAGATAATTAACCTTGTGTAGGGTTTGGGTTTTGTTCACACTGCGTTTTTGTCCTTTAATGCAAACGTCGTATATGTTAAACAGAGGCTGTGACTATTACGGGATTCGTTAAATGGATACTTTGTGAGTTATTTCATTCCGTATATATTAAATGGATATCGTAGCCTATGGGTGACCGATGCTTCTGTTTATCGTATAAGTCACCCATAGACTTGAATGGCATCCGTTTAACGGATAAGTCATGAAAAGCTATTGAAAAACTCATGACGTATCCTTGTGACAGATTCCATACGTTTTTACTGGATACTACGGGATGGAATAGCGTAGTCTACTATGCTATTCCATACTTTCTTTTTTGTGGTACATTGACTTATACCGGGCAGATGATGTCGGCCAAAAGATACTCTCTTGGCCTCCGTCTAAATTATGGAGCCTGATGGAAACTCAGTGTGTTTATTAGGAGATTTCCCGTCATAGATGCTAAACGTAGGGTGATGCGCTATCTGAAC